>NW_023615399.1:0-40001 GCF_013339695.2 Rhipicephalus sanguineus
ATGTAACTCTGCGTTAATATCTGAAACTTGCTTATATTGGAAATCATTGTTATGCTGGTCGTCTATGCGCCTTTCTCTACGCACAGAACGGCTACGTTCAGGCGCATGACCCCAGGAAATGTAAATAAGCTTGCCACCCTGAATATCAGTCGGTGTGCCTGGGGTATCGAAATTACTGTCAAAAGAAAGGTTGAGTGGGTGCATACTTAATTGCGTTTAATATAACTCATTAAGTTTTCTTATTACGGACAAAAAAGCAGCTCGTTGTAGGACATCAAATCATCCCTTTCACTATATTTGCCCACCTTATCGTCGTAGTTTTATTGATGAAGTTGCGAATACAGATTTCGTAGGGACCCTGGAGAACTTTTCTGCTGCAATGTGAAAGCGATGGCAATTTGATGAAACACCTATGTGCAGTATGATTGCAATTTGATGCTCTTGCAAACATCTCAGCGGAACATTGATGCCCCATTTTCTGCATTTCACAATTTCCTGATAACACAGCTAAAAATAGCTTGCTCTCTTTTCGCAATGTTGTCACGCGGTACACAGCAACACGCAGTGAGGCATAGGTCAATGGGTGTTGGCTAATTTTTCGGCAGCGAGAAGGCTTCCAGTAATCGCACTGCATCTTACTTTTCCTTTCTAAATTAAAAATATGCGTGTCGCGAGGTGACAGACACCGAAAAAGTGAACCATTGCTATTCTGGAATGTAGCGACGGTCCTCTGCATTGTTTGCTTTTTTTTCCTGGCATGTGAGGTGGCGACCACAGTACCGCATGCGTCCACTTTCAAACAGTAAGCACCTGTGTCGATCGATTCTCTCGCACCGAGCCCGCTACGACACTACTTGCCAATGCATATCATTGCTTTTAAAATCACACGTAAGCTTGCGCGCGCAGACCAGTTCTGTACGCGCCAAGTGAGCTACATATGTCTGCAGACATGGCTTCGTAACTATTGAATTATTCGCCGCTGTGGTCTCGAGGTGATGGTGTTTGACTACAGGCACGAAGGTCGCGGGATAGAATCCCGACCTTCGTGCAAAATGAATCCCGACGGTGGCAAAATGCTACATGCCCGTGTGCTTAAATTCAGGTGCACATTAAAAAAGTCCAGATGGTAACATTCCCCTACTCTTCCACTGCGGCGTCTCTCATAATCATATGGGGGGTTTAGTACATAAAAAATCGAGCATAATATTTACTGAACTGAAAGCTTCAAGACGTGACGTATGTACAGGACTACTATCCGTCGGTTCGGTCCACAGCAGAGGAATACTATCTCGACAAGTTACTTAACTTTTCGAGACTTGCGCGCACGAACTCACACTCCGGCGGCTCGCTCAATATGAGTAAATGATTATGTTTCAATTGCAATGGGTGTCGTCTTATTGTTGCCTAGTCAACTTCCTCTTTTTATATCGGTATCTGAGAACTTCCCTAATTGCTGCGCTGGCAATTTGCGCTACTGGCGATTTGTTTTGTTCTGATAGCAATTGTACCGAGAGTCCAGGCGCATTTTTTCTATCGCCGTAGCCTTCGGACTCCTAAGACGATGACATCACTCCGCGCGTTATATGTGCTCTGTACGAGCGAAAGCATGGGAGGGCGGCCGACTATCGCGGCTCAAACGGAGGTGAAGCGCACAGGTCGCCCGAAAGGCTCATGCAGGAACCCAGAGGGGTGGTGCGTTGCTCCGGCAGGAACTGCGCACATTAATCAGCCGTACACGGTCGCACGTGCGCCCTATGTTGACAGGGATCAGCAGGCGACTCATACATTTGTACATGCCGTTTGCGTTGAAGCGCTAGACGGCGCGAAGGTCGCTTAGCTCGCTGCAGCGGGCGCTTTTGCCTGAGCCGGTAATGTGTTGAATTACACCAGGTGTGGTGCTAAAGCAGTGTGCTGCTAGCCTTACGTCATATAACATACCAATTTGTTCTGTCGCACCTATTGCTTCGTCCTTGCGGCGAAACTGTCCCTCGTTATTTTTACTTCGCTGCACAGTGTGTTCTGTATGTGATCTTCAATCTCTCTGCTGTGCGTAAGCCCTTCCCCCCTCCTTTTCTCCTATTTGCAAAAATGGTTTTGCGGGTAAGAGTAAGGTCGCATTTAACCAATCCAAAAAAGGCTAATTTATGTTTATTTTTTTTTATTAATTTTTAAAGTACTTATAGCTTAAGAAGGCTGTAAGCAGGTGTGGGGATACAGAAATGATCCTATATGTACAAGCTACGCAAAACGGAAAAAGACCGATAACGCATTGCTACATACTTTGAGTACTTCTCTATCGCAATAACAGCAACACTGAGAACACTAATTCTACAACAATCTGCTACCTACTACTAATGTGTAGTACACACAGCATAAAAAAAATATATGCATGATATCACTTAGAAGAGAACCAATAGTGAAGTTCGGTTCTTTGGAATGTTTGGAATGTTTCACTAAAGGCCTCAATGTTTCATTCTAGTGTACCCGAACAAAAGTTATATCATTTCATAACAAGATGTTTTGGAAAGTTGTTGCTTGCTGTCGGGCTGGAAGGCGCATGTCAAAAAGTAAATATTCAAGCGCGTATCACACGATAACATCGAAAGGGGAGTGTAGTGACATGACTAGCAGATTTGGCGCTGCCTTGTATTCCGTTGGATTTTATATCCATCGTATGCAGTACTAGGGTTGTAGGATTTTTGTTTGCGAGAAAATTACATCAGCTCTGGTTTACTTTAGTTTTACTATTTCATCGTTTTTCTTATGTGGAGGGTAGAAATATTAAATATTGAGACTGTTAATTAAGTTGCAAAGATATTCTGGTTCACCATGCTAGTCAGTTTCACGTACTTCAAAAATATAGCAATAAACTTGGGAACCCTGTATCACAGGCAATGTTAATATAAATATCATAAAAACATTGCTACATTTTATGGCTTTCGACAGGCCTCCCGGTTTCCCCACTCCTTGAAGATCAATATGTTGTAGCTCCAGTGGCACAAGTCTCGCTGATTACTGGGCAGGGGTTGGCAGGGCATCCATCAGGCGAGGATAGTTTTTTTCTGCATAATGTTACGAAGCAGTTGCTGAACTTTCAGAAGGTTTGTTCAATATTGTTCCTGTTCGTTTCATGTTTCAGAATTGAACTGGCTGTCTTGACTCCAATGATGGCGACCCTGCAGGAACTCTGCAGAAAAGACCTCTACTCCACCCCACGTGCAACTCCAGAAATGCTCTTCGGGTGTGCCTGCGAGGTGAGCGTTGCGGTGAAAGAAATGAGAGGCAATAACGACTTGCAATACAGTTCATGGCACATAATTATTCTCAATCTTAGCTCTCGTATAGAGGATAGGCAATCGTAACGTTTACAACTTACTGAATATTGGTTCAAAGCGCGTCGACCGACTCCATTCACGTGTGAAGTACTCGTGTGTTATCGCGCTTGATTTATGATAAAGAAAGCATGCCTCCGATTTTTCTCTGGCATCTTTAATGCAAAGGAGAGGCCAATCCGTACACAATGCTATTGTCGCCACTGCAAAAAAACATCATGAATGAGAAACAACGAAGCAATCCAAAGTGGTGTTTGATGTCCTCTGTCTTCTGAAAGATCGGCGCAGTCTATCGTACTTGCTGTGTGCAAATTTTGTACCCAGAATGCAGAATGTGCGTGAGCTTGAAAGGAAGCGATTGCCATCGCATTTTAGAGCATTCGAGTATGAGGGAGACATAAGAACCGCTTAAAATGAATATTAGAGAAATCAGGAGATTATGTTGGTAGGTGCCTGTCGGCGTGTGGGTACGGACGTGAATAAATGCGGGTGAGAGAGTGTACACGCGAGTATGAGCGCTTGTGGGCGCCGGTAAGCTGGAGTGGAAGGAACCATGAGCGCAGCGACAACGAATGAGAGTGTACGCTAGCGATTATTTACGTAACTTGCAATGTGCTGCAGAGTCAGTATGAAGGGGTGTTCACTACTGCTGATACATGTGGCCAAACAACATCTTTGCGCCTCTCTCTCTCTCTCTCTCTCTCTCTCTCTCTATATATATATATATATATATATATATATATATATATATATATATATATATATATATATATATAATGTGTGTGTGTGTGTGTGTGTGTGTAAGGAGTGGGGACTCCATGCACTGCACGACAGTTTTCAGAAAAAAATCGAATCGTAATAACACTGCAGAGAAAGACAAAAAAAGACAAACTAGTGTCTGCGTATGGGAGCCATTGGAATGGCCGCGTCATCGGGACATTCCTGCGCCTAAAGGAGGCGTGGTGTATACACTTGCACGTCTGCGTTAAATTTCGCCAGTCAATCTGACGTACCTCCTTAGGCTAAGGTATTTCTTGCTCCTGTCAATATCTATGCCAACTGCAGGAGACAGTCTGAACTTTTTTTATTAAGAAAGGATTGTCTTTTTTGAAGAAAGGATTGTATTGCATGTTGGATGACAGCTGCTATTGATTTGTTTGTGAACAGGGGCAGGCATCTATGTTCAAAAAAGTGAGAAGTTGTACTGCTGTATTTGCGATAACAAGTGGCAATGTCTTTATTTTTGTGCTCTTTTCATGACGCAGCTCAAAGCAGCCATATGGGGGCGGAATGGAAGCCTGCATGAGCGACGCGTGCCCGGTCAAAGCGTGCTGCGCGGAGCATCTTCCGGCGTGCGCTTTCGGCTCCTTCAGCTACAGTCCAAGAGCGCAACCCCTCGACACGCTGCCGTGTTTGTTAACAACGCCGATGTCCAGTTCCGAGCAGGCCGAGAACACGGATGGCGCACGAACCTGAAGCAGTTACCTCGGGAGACGAAATGGCAGGTAAGTCAGTGTCAAGCGCAATATACACACGGAAGGCCAGCTGTAGGTTTGCGCAGACTACGTTTCGTGTCGTAATAAATGCGAATAAATTATATGCCCCATGAGTTGAAAAATCAGGCGATCGTCCGGTGTCCGTCGGGCGTTAACATTTGACGGTAACGAAAGTCCCACGATCAACTGATGACGTCACATGTCGCATATTTGATGGTCACAAAACTCACACGACCAAGTAATGTCGTCACTTTTCAATGTCAGTGAAAATCCACCTGGCAAACAGTGAAAGAATTCACTTTGCCCGCTTTGAAAAGAGAGCTGGCCCAAGTTAGAAGCGCACTTGGCTGACTCCCAAAATGAACTTAGGCTACCTCCGAAATTTAGTTGACCCATACCCAAAAATGGTATTGCCCCATTCGTAGATAGGGTTTCAATACCGCATCTTCGAAATGGTGATGATCGTCCCCATCACCAGCAACCCATCTGAAGCTTAAAGGCCTCTCAGGATGATTTCCAAACCACCCAGTCCGGCGCGAGCCGCTTCCATTTTATGCCGCTAAATTTCTTACTTTAGTGCCCCACCTAACCCTTTGCCGTCCTCGCGCGCCGACGCACGTACAAAACCAACCTCGTCCTCTTCTGAAGTCTGCTTGCTTGCCTCACATCCCGGAAAAACGGACTTTGCCAAATTCGAACATCGTGTTCTTTCAGGGTCAAAACCAACATGGCCAACTAACAAAATTGACTGGGCCCTACTCAAAATATGGGCGGCCTTAACGTAAACTGGACTTTGCCGAATTGAAGCACATCATCAAGTGATCGCGCCATGTGAATAGTCACGCGACATGAGCGCCAAAGTATTATGGAGGTCGGTATTATGGACACAACGTGTTATCGGCAAGCCCAAACACGCGGTATTCAAACGCAGCGTGGCCTAGCCGGCCATACCAGTCTGCTCCGCATGTATCTGTGTACTACGCGTGGCTTTCGCATTCAATGGCTCTTAAGGAGGCTTACAAGGTCAAGAAGTACTGCTCGCGCTTGGTAATAAAAACGCCTAGGAATGCGTTTGATGCCTCCCAGAAACTTACAGTCGGAAGAATTTTTCGGAAAGCTGTAGTAGGAGCGAAGGTAATGTGAGGGGAATATATGAGCGAATATTTTCTCTTCGCATTCTTTCTCAATGTTGCGTCGTTGCAACGGAGTGGTGCTGTGGTGGGGCGCCGCCATTGGAGGCACCCTGCCCTCCGATTTACGTCACCTGGCTTCAATGTTGTGCTGTTTCCTATCAGCAAAAACTTGAGTGTGCTGACGGGCGGTGTGTGAAACCTACGCTTCCAATCACCTGCTCCTTGCGGTGCCACAGGGCGCTGGCGCCATCTCTGTTCGCTGTTTCGGTCGTGCGATCCGCTGTTTAATTGCTTTCATCACACATGTATGGGCTCGAAGGGACACACGCTTACGCCCAGCTGGACGCGTGCACTATGCTACGTGTGGTAGGATATTTACCTCCAATCTATGCGCCGTTATTCAACCGTACGCATACGTCAGCAGCCGCCATAAAGGCGCGCTCACACTGAGACAATCGGCGGCTGAAACGGCGCGGAAACCAGTTCGGCAGTGACGAGATCCGCCGGAGCAGTCTCCCCCGCGCCGATCGGTCCCGGACCGATTTTTGCGGCAAGTGCGGCCGGAGTCACTCACCGCGAACCAATCGCAGCACGAGTCGAAAATTTGAAAAATGGCGGCGCGCTTGTCATGTCGCAGTCGTCGATACCCGGAGGGCGCCAAAGTCTTTCGTAATCACCCTGCTCTTTTCGACATGCTCCACGTTAAGCACTATGACGGTTGTCATGAGTACCAATATATCTCCATTTTTTGCAATGCCCATTGGCGTGCGCAGGATTCCTCATCAGGGGGTGGGGGGCGAAGGTTCATCGCAGGGGCCCCCCTCCCTACTAAGACAATATATGTGGCAGACTTTGCTCCCCCCCCCCCCCTCTTAGGTGACCAGCGCTCCTGATTTATGCCAGCTATCGGCCGATAGTAGCATTCTGCCACATGATGAAATATGGGCGCTTGCAGCTTTTAACCCCATGCTATGCTATATTGTACATGTTTATGCTATGGTTTACCCTCTCAGCACCTCCTCTCCCTCCTGTTCACCCTAACATCAGTCCTCCTCGCGCTCACTTCCCTTTCCCATCCCCTTGCTAAACTATACTATACAAGGCTATGCCATACTTTACTCTCTCACCTCCTCCTTTCCTTCCTCGCCACCTTTACATCACTCCTCACTTTCACTTCCTTTTCCCACACCCTTGTTATGCTACACTATGCATGGCTATGCTATGCTGGGAGCTGCTTGGCACATACCCACTGCCTGTGGTGCATAAACTATAATATACAAGGGTACCTCATGCTTTATCCTCTTCCCTCCTCTTTTCTTTCCTCCTGACCCTCACTTCTCTTTCCCATCCCTCGCTGTTATATACTATGCATGGCTATGCTAAGAGCTGCGTGGCACATGCCAGCTTTCTGTGCCGCATACACGCCGAGTTTTCTGTATACGACACCGGCTTTAGTCGTAGCTTAAACAGCTCTGGTGTGAAAAAAATTTCTTTCTGTGCATGCGAAGTTGCGACGATCCTATTGTTCTGGGCAACTAGGCTTCGGTGCCAGATTTCTACACCTGCCTAGTGTCATTTGCTAGTGCGAGTTTTGAAGTCTTGGATGTGGTGACGATACGCAGTGGATAGTGGCGCGGGCTATATGTACTACGTGAAAAACTTTTTTTCTAAAATGAGGCACGAATGCAGCAAGTACAGCCTTGCGATTGTTTAATAATATCATGCGAGCGTCGACCGCAGGATACGGTAGTTTGTAATATAGGCGAGGCCTGCCTCGCTCGAGCAGCAACTGCGAACTTCGATCATGAGGGCGCGCTATCTAGACAGACATCAGTAGACAGCTCGAATACGTACTGTGCTCTCACGGCTTTCTTCGCGTTCACACCACAGATTGCATGAAAATCGCCTCACGGCCGTAGGCGTTCAAAAACCAGCGTTTCGTAGTTTCACACGAGATCGGATCGAAAAGAGTTAGCTGCTAGCCTTACTTCGTATAACTTTACAATATGTTGCTATGAGTTCATTGTTTGGCCGTTGCGGGGAAACCGTGATTTTTTTTTTCAAGTGTAATAAATGTGCATGTGTCTTTCGTTTCTTTTTTCATTCACTGTATCTGTCAATTTCAGCCTAATTCAAAGTCGTACACTTACGACATATACAACACATGTGCCGCATGCACCTGGAACTCGCTATGCGCGCGGTGAAATTTGGAGTGAAATAGCGCGATATTATTGGGGTCCACTTTCTTTTATTTACGTTTAAATTCATTTATTTGCTCAGATAAGGCATTCTACTTCATTTATAGCAATTTTGAACCTTGCCCAGTTTTGGACACACTACGTAACTGAACACGTATCTCCAAAGGTACCACTCAAACGAGACATAAGTTCAGGCGAAGATGGAGGCATGAAGAGATGAAGGGGTTCTTGAACTGGGAATGTCGCTGCAGCCAACGTTTCCACAAGTGCACTTGTCTTCGTCAAGGTAGCAAACAAGTGCACTTGTCCAAAAGTTGGCTCCGGCGACATGAGTCCCTCTTCAAGAATATTTTCATCTCGTAACGATGGAGCTGTCATTTTGTTGACGTGAAATGGGAACGTGTGGTAGTGAAAACTGTCCTGTACACGCAGTAGTCTGTGTTCACTGCTGGTTCTGGCATACATAACTGCTTCTTCCATATTAAAAAAAAAATTCGGCAGATCCCACGTACCGTGGGAATCGATAATATGCGAAGCATGCACGCGATGGCGAATGGCGCAATTTTTCACATTGAGCGAAACGTTACGGAATGAGGCTAGACAAATGTGGAAGTGGTGTACGCATACGCATATGTTGAACAGTATATGTATTATATAACCAGTTGTTTACTGTTGCATAACGATGCCAACATGGGTGTTACCAACACCGGACGCGGTAAGCTGATATGTAGTGCTTATAATCTTCAATACTGGATAGCGCGAATCCGAACAGGACAAAGAAGGAACAGAGATGCACAGGACAGGCGTTACTCGCAACTAAGCTTCATTCAGGAAAGTTTCCCTAGGTATACCCACAGCCAAGTGGCACGCGCAGGCGCACTGCACGTACGTTACAGTCGCAGTTACAGTTGTTATGCTTATAGTTGTCCGTTACGACGGACACGCGCGCACGTTTCACGAACCCGTGTGTATGTGTAGATGGGGTTCTTGACAGTTCTTGAACGAGGTCATCAGCGTGATCAGTGAGCACCAGCAGCTGGATTGCACATGTAATCGGATCCGTTTGTGATCGTGGCTACGATTGGTCTAAGTGTAGTGAAGTGCGAGGTATAGCACCGCTGGCGGAATTCCTGGGTGACTCTTACGATGAAATGATCTATGATGCCTCCTGTCCTGGACGTGGCAGCGAGGTTTCTCGATGCCCTGTCCACATTCAAGCCGTCTTTCACGTAGTATAAAGACCAGGCGTTATTGGGCCTTGATAAATCAATGTTGAAGTCACTGGTAATGATAGAGGCCTGGTTCTATCGGCAGATTTATTGTAGGAAGCACTGACCCCGGTTTTTGCGTAATCAACGTGGTCCACGTTGCAAACCACGTGAACAAGTGCATGGTAGTTGAGCGTCATCCAGGGGTGTTATGTCTTCAGCTTCCTCACTTTGCTTGCGTCCGCCGCGGTGGTGTAGCGGTTACGGTGCCCGGCTGCTGACCCGAAGGTCGTGGGTTCGATCCCGGCCGCGGCGGTCGCACTTCGATAGAGGCAAATGCTAGATGCCCGCGTACTGTGCGATGTCGGTGCACGTTAAGGAATACCAGATGGTCAAAATTTCCGCAGCCCTTTGCTACAGCGTCTCTCATAATCATATCGTAGTTTTGGGACGCAGAACCCCAAAATTATTAATATTATCACTTTCCTTGCGTATCAATGTGTGTGTTCGCGGTTACTGTGTTGGTTGAGACTTTGTATCACCTGTGGCACACACCCGTATAACATGAACTCTGGTATGCGGGTATGTGCCACACGTGACTGAGAGAAAGGGTTTCATGACGTACGCGACAGGTATTTTGTGTTATTCATGTCATGACCAGTGAATGGTGTTCGTCATACACTGATCCCCTGTTGTGCCAATTTTGGTATATTACAAGTTATGGAGACGACCAGGAGAGCGCCCAGACGTAGGCGGCTAGATAGATAGATAGATAGATACGTAGATAGAAACGCCCAAAGTGCCTGAGGTTCGCTTAGAAATGCTTCGCATTTAATAATGTTGAACAGATTTTTAACGTTGTGAGGGACGAAGAGGTGAGACAATAACCACAAATGCCCACTTATGTGTCGTTATGCACACCCTTGCAATTTTTAATAATATCGCAGTAGCGTCGACCGTAGGATACGGTACTTTTTAATATCGGCGACAAGCAACGAAATCAGCAACGCGACGATCAGCGTCACAACTGTTTCCTGTACGTATATTCGCGCATATAACGCTGATAGTCCGTATGCATCTCGACGCAAACACTGCAGCAGACGGCGCTCGCGCCCCAATGGGCTCTCTGCACTTGCACATCATGCAGGAAATCTCGTTATATCTCGCCTATATCAGGCACTACCACGTCCAGGGGTAAACGTCCGCGCGATATTATTAAAACACTTCTAGGGTGTACATAGAATTATTCCCAATATATTCAAAATATATTAACATGGTGTGAGTATATATGCTCCGTGTAATGACTACTATTCGTGGCGCAGCAATTAAAAATGAGCTATTACATAGTCAATTAATTCATCTATTCAGTTCACGAACCAACAGAATGCATTCAACTTGCATTTCTTCAACGAACTCAGATTATATCGTAATGCTCGTGAATTCAAGCTGATGCAATATCCGCAACGTTGTTTCGCCTTTTTGCACATTTTTCGGCCACCCTGGTAGCATAGTAGCTATGGCGCTTCCATGCGAAGTTAGAGGGCTTCAGTTTAATTAACGCCATGGCGGACCAATTTTTATGGGGTCGAAACCAAAAGAAAACAAAAACTGCCGACTTAGGATTAGGGGCGGGTTATAAAGACCAAATAGTCAAAGTTATTACTGATCTCCCAGCATGATGTGCTCATAATCAAAGCGTCGTTTGCGCACCTGAAGCCGCATAATTTTTACAGCGAAAGCTGTTATGAGATCATTTCACCGGCCGTTTTTGGCGCCGTAGTTGTCCGCCGCCGCCGCCGCCGCCGCCGCCGCTGCTGCTGCCGCCGCCGCCGCCGCCGGTGTCCGTAACCAGTATCGCTCGAAATAAGAAAAAAACGAAATAAGAAAAAAATTCCAGGATGAAACGTGGTTCCAAACTGGGCCCTCTGCGTGGGAGCCCAGTATTCAACCTCTGAGCCATGCCGGTGCTTGAAACTGCTTTGCAAAAAGGTCCTATACAGGCTTCATGTCGGAAAGGAACCACATTAGCATATGCAATATAGCGTGGTAGAAGAGTAAAATAAGCACCAAGCGTCGCACAACGCGAATTCTGTAACCAGGCGTCACACAATGTGAATTGCGCAACGAGTAGGTTGTTGAATGCTTCCAACCCATTACAAAGGACTCTGACATAATTCTTCATCGTCATCAGGCACAGCATCAACAAAGTGCGCATAATGCCTTACATGCGTATAGCAGGTACCAACGCTCTCCGTAGAATGACGAAAAATGGCACAGTGCCTGCTGCCCTACTTCTCAAAAATTACAATGATTTATAGCGTAGTGGGTTCCTCACAAGTGCACTTGTATTGGTTGCCAAGGAAGCCCATAAGCGCATGATCCACTTCCTCGGGGTCTCAGTAAAATTACACTGATTTATAGCGTAGTGGGTTCCTCGCAAGTGCACTTGTATTGGTTGCCAAGGAAGCCCATAAGCGCATGATCCATTTCCTCGGGGTCTCAGTAAAGTTCTTCGCCCCCCCCCCCCGTCTCTCTCCCACGTCAACGTATGTTATACAGCATGACGGGAGAGGGAAATAGTGACCGGGCGTCACCCAATGCAAATTACATAAATGGTGGGCCGTTTAAAGATTCCAACCCATTACAAAGGGCTGAGCCATAATTCTTCATCGTCATCAGTCGTGTCAACAAAGTGCACATGATGCCTTACTGACGTGTAGCTGGTGCCTCGCTTCTCCGCAGAATGACGAATAATGGCTTAGTAGGTGCTTCCCAACTTCACAAAAAAATTGTGATTTATGGCGTAGTGGGTACCTTTCTAGTGTACTTGTTTTGTAGCCCCAAGAGAGCTTAACGGGCTCTAGAAACGCTGCTCTTCCAGCTTTCGCTGTGACTGTGCTGCGGTTTCAGCGCAGGCCTGGCGGTTTTTTTTTTTTTTACAGTTTTCTGCGTGATTCAAAGTCAGTTAACCAGTTACCTATTGTTTTAACATGCACTGATGCCCCCACCACACATTAGCAACTTTTTTTTTTTTGCTTTGGCAGGCAGCGACCGCATCCGTATGTAGGCAATACGGTGGTCATGAACTTTAACGCCACCCATCGGCGACAGGAAGCTCCAGCGGCCTACAATGGATCGCAGCAGTGTGAACAGTCAGCGGATGCAGCGGATTCCTGGTGCCGCCGATGAAGTTTCCCAGTCTTTTCGGTGGTGCTGGCTGGCGCCTGCTATGTTCCATTGCACCTGATGAGCTGGTCAAGCAGTCGTCGTTGCCGTTGATACCAGCTGCATATTGGCAGAACGGACTAGCGGGGTAACGTACTATGACTAGACGGCTGCAGGCACGGTTTGTGCGCATGCAAGTTGCCTGGTCACGCGTGGTCCGAGAAATTGCTGCTGGCACAGTCTGCTGGCTACTACCATCGACTGTCACGATCAGGTAGCAGAAGGACAGGCATTCGCTTGTTCGGAAGCTATGTGACATGATTGTCGACAAGGACCGTTCTGCTTCAGCCGGCCGTGATTTATTTTCTAGCTTTTCATATTTATGCGCTGTCTTTTTCCTAATGCAAATTGTGCGAGTTCTGATAATAAAGCTTTTCGAATGTCACATCTGTTTAGTTTCATGAGCATGTTTCGAGTGTCCGAAGCACCCACCTTTCATAGGAATGACTGCGTTTTTCGGCGAGAAGCATTGTCTAGGCGAGAAGGCGAGAAGCATTGTCTATAATACCTGAAGTGCCTACGTATATTCATCTACCCTATATGTAAAGACTTGCAAAGAAGTCTGTACTTGTTTCTGTAGATTTTAGTTTTCTAATGCAGAATTTTTCGGAATCGAATGAATAAGAAAACCAAAATGAGTTAGATGTGCTCCCTATTGGTCGGTATTCGCTATGTTGAAACCGCCAAAATACATTTTTCTTATCAGAAGATCCTGGGTGGCTTCACTGAATTAACGTCGGGAAGGCCGATAAAACAGCGAAGTGTTCTTCGTCGCAATGCTAAGCTGTACTGAACTTCTTAAGTATTCAAAATCATTTCGAAGCCAAATCATTTCGAAGATCGGTTTGTACAAGCTAAAGTGGTTTCGCGGTTTCTTTTTGCAATGTCGTCGGAAATGTCTCTTGCATGGCAGCTCGCAGTGTACTTCTACGGGTACATTCACACACTGAGCCCGTCTGCCGTATTATCCAGTGCCGTGAGGTGCCTACGTATACACATTAAGGAAAGGCGAGGAGAAATGAGTCGTTCTTCAATTTCATTGAGCTTGGGCAAAGTGCCAGGAAATGTGTGGTACTTGTAGCTGTTACTCACCCTCAAAGCCCGCATTTTGTCGGCAATAACCGATATGCTATCTATGGACAGCGTCTTCATTTTTAGTGTAGCAGAGGTGAGTAGTGGGGCATGCCCGATTTCTGTGGTGCATACCCGCTAGGAAAGAATGAAATAAGGGGAATTTTGAGGGATCGTTTTGATTTGTTAAACAAAACATTATTGAGAACTAACCGACAATCAAACCAAGGAAAGTGTAGGGGGTGTTATTTGCAGCAGTTGTGATATAAATGCGGAGAAATTAAAGTGGACGAAAAGATAACTTGCCGATGGCAAGAACCGAATCATGCTACGTGACACCAGTAGGTAGAAAAAACTGGGGACGGGCGAAGCATGTAGGGAAGGGTGTGTCAGCTCCACTAACGTGAAACCTGCGGAGGGGCGAAGCATGCAGTGTGCGCCTGTGTTTCCCACAGCAAATCACTGCTAATGGGCAATGACACAGAAGAAAGATTAGACACAGAGACCCGCAATCCGCTTTTAGTTAACCCTTTCAGCCCTGGATTTTTTATTTTGGTCGGGGACATTTTTTGTGTTTGTTTTCCTAATAGTTATGACCTCAGAAGACCAGATACGAAAAATTGAGCCTGTGGTGCAATTATTAATGGATTTACAGACATGACATCAAATTAGGTCATGAGGGCTCAGCGGTTGTGAAATGAGAAAAATGGCAACTTTTTTCCCGCTATTCACTAGAGTACACAGAATGTGAACCACGTCTCAGTTTTCAATGTGATACTCATTGAAACAGCTTCGGTACGTCGACCCGAAAATTGCGCTTAGCCGCCTCAGCTGAGCCGCCACGGCGTCACCCATGACTTCGGTCAAGCTTCTTCTTCCTGGCGGCTTCCAGCTCCGCAAGCATGTTACCATTTTGTTGTCAAACGCAGTGGGGATCATTGAAGAAGTATTCCTCCAAGAATGGCGAGTTTTGGTTTCATTTCCGAGGTGCTAGGGGAAATGTTGTGTCATGGTGTCAATTGACACCGCCAGGGCCGAAAGGGTTAACGTGCACGCTGCGAATCTTTATTGTTTAACTACGCTCAAGAGAAAACTCCCACCGGCACTACATTGCAGGCCAACATCCAGTGCATATATATATATATATACTGGGTTGCCGGTGAACGGTTGTTCAGCGCGAGCAGGTGGTTTTTTTTTTTTAATAAATAAACTCGCCAGCAGACGCTGCCTGCGTCGGCGTTGTCTCTCGCGGGCGAAGGCGCGTTCTCGTTCCTTGCGAGCTAGTAGTTCAGCGTTCATCGCAGGAAGAGCGTTGAACGTTGAACCACACAGCGAGCGCTGAGGCGGTGGCGCCCTCTCTTGCGCTTAAGCAAATGGACGACGGACGACGACGATTTTCTGTTTTAATATTGCACTATGTATGAATATCTGAGTAATCAATAATTACTTTGCCGAAGGTATATTTTGCCTTAAAATATTTTCAGTCCCCTGATGCTTCTAAAGCTTACGAGAAAAAATCACAAATTTGAGGAAATCACCATTTCGGTCTACATTGAGACGCAAATTAGACCACGTGGTGCTCCTATTAAAAATCAGATTTATACCTAAATAGAAACAATATAAGTAGTTCTTTTATATGGCAAGTTTTACATATGCGCTATTGCTTTTTAGGAAGAAAATAATTTTTGAAGTTCCCCACTGACGGCAAGGGGGAGCTTAAAAAATTATGCAAGGTATTGCTGTCCGAGATGAGCCTTTCAGCTGAAACAATTCAGCCCATTCCTGGGAATACGTTAGGATTCCTGGACGTTTACAGATATAAATATATGTTCTTTAGCCGGTGAGGTATCTGTCGCCATGGCAGCGTTTACATTTGGAGTCAAATAACTGCTCGAACTATTTTTTATTTTAATATGAGAGAGGTGTTACACGTTGTTCGACAAGTCCTAATAGCCAGTCTACACTCCATCAACCATCCCAAGTAGATTATACTCACAAATGCATATATTAAGCGCTTATTCAAGGTTTGTACACTGACTACCTATAATACATGAAACTGAAGCCAGTGCTTACTGGAAGGAATAACAAAGGATGTGAACGCGACTGGCTGCCACTTTTATTATTAAAAGCTTCGTGTATTTTCGAACTTCTAACGATTATTTTTCTCGTGCTTCTTTATTTTTCTTCTATTTCTTCGACAGGTTATGCCGGAATGTGAGATACAGAAGCCGATGAAGATGGAACCACAGCGCGTGCCTGGAAGCTCCTTGTTCTCAACACCAAAAGAGGTGGGCGGCGATAACGTCCTGCAAGAAGCAATTTGAGCACAAGTCGGCGAGCTATGACGGGAGAGAGTCTGTACGCAAGGCAGGCCAACAGGCCTTCAGTTGCACACGCTGTTCAGTACGGCGACTCCAGGCGAAAACTCCTCTTGTTTCGTCTCGACGCGAGAGGTGGACTAGTGGCGCCGTTCGCTCCCTCCTCTGGGCCGCGCAGACGTCAGCAAAGGAAAGGAGCTCGACAGCACTGTCGAAGCCAGCAGGGCTTGATGAAGCTGCAGGCAACGCCACGACCAGCCGGAGAACGTGCGAGTGGGTGGGCCCGTGTCGTGTCTGATGTCTTCCGGAAGTTACACCTGTACGAGCACGGCGGTGACGGCGACAGCGAAAGGGCCGTACTGGGTGAGCGCATTCATTGGGAGATGACTTCGTTCAAGCCACCCCGTCGGCCGTCTCTGGGTCCACGAGGTCCTGAGCTGAGCGTCGTCTTCTATGGCGGTCGCTATGGACTACACGCTCCCCAAGACGCCTTCTACGAGCTGTTGCTGAGAGGCCGCACTGCTAACAGGGGTCGACTCTCTCAACGACTCCGAGACCCCGGCGATGCGCCTCCTTAAACTCGCACAGCTGGCAGCGGTTTGGAGACTGCCGAGGCCTCCTCCGTCTTGGAGTCGTATTGCCTTGGCGTGCTCGTGCTACTGCCGGGCAGCACCAACGGCACTGCAATTCTTTTATATGTTATACCGTGATCCTATTCTCGTTGCAGAACTTCTGCTTTTTATATTCTTTTACTTATTTTTCTATCTATATGAAATAAATGACAACATTTTGTCTAATCGATGTGTTATTCATAGGGGCCTGCGTGGTCTCTCACTGAGACTGCTGCATGCCGAAGGAGAGGCCGTGTGCAATTTTAGATGTGCGCTTGTACTTATTTCGCAGACCGTGAATAATTTATCGAGTGCAGGAGGTAGCCTTGCTGAGCAAGTACCTGTAATTGCTTTATATCCGCATACACAGGAAGAGGGCGTCCGCTTGCCCTATATTGAGCAAAACGCCACGTTACGACATATACAAGCATGATATCTGGAACAGAAGGTGGAGGGGTAAGATTCATTTTATGAAACTTCCGAGAGCGCTTTGCGACGACTACTTTCACTTTTCTAAATGAATGTCTACGTGGCTGTTTTAGTATTGGGGTGTGGTTGGAATGACGATAAATGATGCAGTAAATCTGGTTAAGATTCGACTTTCGATTTGGTGGAGCTATGCCCAAAATTGATTTAATGAACATGCTGGCACAACATACCGGATTCGTGAATTTCTTTTATGGCGGAAGTCTATAAACGTCTTATTGCTGAATTATGCTTGTCAGAAGAAAGCACCACTTGAAAATCGTTGGTTATAAATTGCTAACGCAAACGTAAACTTAACGGAAAGTTAACGTATAGTTAACGAATTTCTTCTGGACATCGAACACGGCCACAAAGCGTTGATGTCATCCACCACGCGGAAAGTCATTATTCTGCTCGCTCGGGGCGGACAACACCCTAACTTTTGAGGCGTCGAAGTAATTTGCAAGAACATCTAGTACAGAAGCAGGAATGAACTTAAACAGACGCAGCCAATAACACAATGCCACGGACCGTCCCAGGAACCAAGAGAAAAAACTTGGAGGACGCTTGAGCTTCGCTTTCAAGAGTAGAACGCGATAGCTTAAGCGGGCCCCGTGCGCACCGCCTTCTCAATTGTTAGCCTGGCTTCGGTTCCCGGTGCATGTCTCAACCGTGCCGTAGGGAAACGAACGACTGTGCGCGTAACATTGGCCGTTTCAAACTATCCTAGAATGTCTACTGCAAGTACACTTGCTAATTGCCCACTATGCCATAATTCGTCACGTGATCACGTGTGTGATCACGTGACGACTACCGCTCTATGCAATCACGTGTACCGGAAGCGCTCGCACTGCTCCGTCGAAAGGGCTTGCAGCAGCTGAGAGCGCTTGACGAGAGAAGAGCAATTGAAAAGCAGCAGCCGAATGCGAGGCGTGCCCTCCCTTTCGACTAGCCGAACGCGATGCCATTTGTGAGAGCGCGCTAGAGCGCTCCAAAACGACCAGCTGAAGACGCCATTATTCTTCTGGTTTTAATTTGTCATCTCTTCGTGGGCATACCGGACAAAAAATTGCGTCACTGATGTGTAGGTGGACCCTTGCATAAAACACTTTCGCGTTAAAATTTTTCCTTATCTGCACTCCTTTTCACTGCAATAATGAAACAGAACAGCATCCATTGATCACACGTGAGGCATAAACGTTCCGCATATGAAAGGGTGAGACGACTAGCCGTTTTGCCTGACTAGTGCTTCATTGCTGAAACTGCTCTGCTGATACTATTCTGAAGCGCTGAAACTACTCTTTCTAGGCGACGTATGCTTGTAAAATCTGCTGTACCACGATTTTGAAGGGTTCGATGTCGAGAGAAACCAACATGTACTACAGACGCAGTGATGCCAACCCTGGAGATGTATTCCTAGATCTGGGGTTCTTTCTCTCTTGTGAGAACCTGGCGTCTTTGTGGTTAAATATTGGGATTTTTGTGAGCCTCGGGGAATGATACGTTACGTGACCTAGTAATACGCATTACCGAGTGATCACGCATTTACAACTAAAAAGAGCGGGAAACTACTTTCTGGTTTTCACTTTTAAAAAAGCGCTGGCGTTCAGAAGTTGTGACGCCAGATTTTAGTTGCTACGGCTGTAACGGTCCGCTGTAATCAAAAACATCCTCAGGGGTGGCCTAGGCCCAGGCCACGAATTTGCCGGAATTTTTAATAAAGTTGTTACCACTGCGACCTTCTTGGGTGTTTAGAAAAGATAAGCGTATAAACTCTGGTGCCATTAGTGACCGCTGCTCTGTGACACAATGTGCCATTTCACTTTATACTGCACGAAGAAAACGGCACGGTTCGCGCTTGCTTTGTGCCCTCACCGTGTGAATGTTAATGAGAACTCACAGGCAATAATGCCAAGGAAAAGGGATGCTATTCGTAGTCGTTATGAGATAAATATGAAGGAAATAAAGTGCATGAAAAGATAACTTGCAGATAATTTGCAGTATGCGCTGATAGTTCCCATTATGATTATGTCTAACAAAGAAAAACGAGTCCCTAAACGTTCCCTTCCTTGGTTCACCGTGTGAACTTACTACATGTGAATTGGCAAATTCTAGATGGAGCAGGATACACTGCGCTATGGGACACGAGTAGAAAGAGAGCGAGAGTAATCACTAAAAGATATGGCAAAATGGGAAGCTGATTTAAGGTACAGAAGGCGGGTTTCAGTCAACAAAAAAGCCCTTGCATTTCTACTAGGATGAAACGTGTACTGCGAAGGTGGAAATCGACCGCCACCTCGCAAGCTCCAAGCACAAGAAAAGCGCCGTATCTTGCGATCCAGTCGCACGCTGATATGTACGAAGCTTTCATATACGAAGCTGATATATACGAAATACAAAGCTTTCGAATGGAAAGTCATAATAAGATGAATTTGCAATAAAATAGTGTAAATCACTCTCAACGGTCGACTCTTAATAGCGCGTGGTGCGAGCACGGTACTAAAATCTCACAGCGTCCCTTATGCATTTGCGTAAGATTGTTTGTTTTTTTGCCTAAGATGACTCAAAGGCGAAAGCCATGTTCTTTTTTCTTCAGTCGATGTATTGTTCGTGCCCCGCCCTCTCCAAATGTTTTCTGGAAGTACCATCGTTTTGCACTGCCTCGAAAATCGGAGGCATTTCAAGCTTTCTGCACAGCACCTAATTCTGCATTGCCTCCGTATTCGGCCCACCGATCACGGAGGCAATATATACAAAGCGACGATGTCATTTGAGTACGTCATTATGTCACGTGACGTTATGACGTCACAAATTTTGGCGGTCTCTTATATCATGACGACGTAATAAGGGGACGCTATCACGTTATGATTTTTTCCATTACTCATGTTGACTCTACCGACGCGGGACGCCGACGGTCAATTTTCGCGATTGATGAGGAATGTAAGGCTTTCGCCTTAAGATATACAGTCTTGTTACAACGCGGTAAAGAATAGCAATAACTGGCCAACGGGCGACAAGAATGGCGGGAAAGAGCTCTCTTTCTCCTCTGACTGGACACATTCGCCAATTTTTCATACTGTTTACTAAGCTGTACTATCGGTGTCAATTGAAACACGAACAGCGGAGCCCCTTGCCCAAGCATTTGGAACTGTATAGTGCGCGCCATTCTGTCATCACTATTGACAGGCACGCACACCCGATTAGGCAGCGCTGCGCGATCGAAAGCATGAATGAGGTTCACGAGAGGCAAACGGCATGAGCCTATCTATCTCTAATCATAAGTGTGAGAACTGTGCCACGCGCACCACTACTGGCGTTCCATTCGGAGGTGATGGTAGGCGTAACAAGTTTTAATGCGCATCAAACTCGCCCAATCTACGCTAGTTGTCCACAATAACCCGCTGGTCGACGAAGTTATAAAATTTATTTTGTCGTCAAACGTTTTTTGTATGTGACTACAATTGCGAGCGGAGCGTGAACTTACTTTCAAGACTGTTTACATAACGCTAACTTTTGCGAATAAGCCGCAAAATTGATCGCGCTTCGCTTCCAAAGCAGCACAGACTCTCTTTAACTAGCTTGCCGGGACGTTCGCGCATCCACGTAAGCTATTTCAACGCCATCCAGCCCAGTGAGTGACGCTACGAACTCGGTGGCATGATCGTCACCGCGATGGCTCTGTGTATATAGAAGATATGGTAAATGTTAACGTTTGTTAGCCTCCTGTATTTCTAGCAGCCATCTAAAGAACTATCATTAGAAGAAAATACAGCTAGTAATCGAGGAACGCCATGCGACGCGAGTAAACTACAACGAAATTGCTGCTGTTTTAGAAAGAGCCTAGCAGACGACAAAAGCCAAGTCTCCGCCTTCGCATCACAGGATGGATAGACGGATGCTGTGAGCGTCCCCTTTATAACGCGGCGGTGACATGTGTTCCACCAGGCTCGACAAAAAAAATAAGAAAAAGCCTTTTTCCTTTTTTCTTTAGGTTGGCATATTGCCTTGTCTACTACGATTACATCAATGTTACTACAGAGAAAGACCAAAATAATTTCAGAGCCCAGTTCTCTGCCCCTTACGGCAGAGTGTGCTTACGTTTTCCACTATTTATTTCTTTCCTTTCCCTCTTGTTTTCTACCACCAATACTCTAGTCGTCTCTTACTTATTTCTATCGCGTGCTTGTACAGCTTTCCAATGTTGTCACTAAAACCCAAGGCTTCAAGGCTTCATGGGCTTGAAGGGTTCACCATGGGCAACCATGGGCTGGATGGGTTCACCGGCGCGCCGTTCGCAGCGCCGTCATCGGTGGTGCACGAGGCGAATACCGCATTTCTTCCAGCATTAGTGTAGAACAATTTCTGAGTGATACCTGTGTGGTATACGCTTTTTTTAGAGCGCCGAAGTCATTGTAGTCATGAAAATTGAAATGTTATTATAACTAAGTAAAACAAAATTACACCACCTCCCACTAAAGGGAACCACGTGGGGATACGAAGCAGCGCATGCGTCGACTTAAAGTTCCGTTCATCACGGGCACCTTGCCCGATATTAACGCGTCCTTGCAAGTGGGGCACACGATGAATTCACTGTAGTTGCTGTTGCTGTTACTCTTCCCAAACTCTTGTTGGAGCACGCCACGCGGTTTCATCGTGCGTCTGCAGAATCTCGTTCCCCGACGCCATCACATGATTGCTGAGATAGTGTAAGGGGGAGAGGCCACAGCGTCTTACCCAGCCCTTACACAGACCCGAACGCGAGAGCGCGTGCCAGCACACATGGTTTTGTCTGCGTTACGCCAAGCTAGGACAGCATACGGCAGCCCGGGGCCCTAAAGTGCCCTGCACATATCATCATTAAGGCGGTCGAAGAACAAGAGGAAGAAGTCTTCCCCTTGGCGCGAGCGCGCGCTCTGATGGCTATGCTAGGCTATGCCAATGGAACTACGGACACAGCCCAGCACAAAAGCGGCTTCGCATCTAATAATGTACTTCTTGGCCAATCTGTCCCGTTGGGCAGTAACACCGAGTTGGTATTGAGGACAATCGAATGGGTCATCATCTTCGTCATTATCACCATCATCTTACTTTATAACGCACGAACACCTCGTGAGGTTCGCTCGCGCATTCGAACGCTCTGACTGAACAGGTGCGCGCACTTCGCTAAATCGCCGGGAACTTCCTCGGTGCAGCAGCTGAGATGGACCTCGACGAACTCAGCTGTACCGAAAACCGTGGTGCTTCAAGTTTCGTGACACCCTCGAGATTCGATAAGGCATCTTTGGCGTCAGAGTCAGCCCGATGTCTTCTTAGGACGGGGTGCGTACCCAGCTGGAACGCCCTCCACGAAGACACCCTGGTGAAGAGGGACGCTGAGGTCAAGTCACGGAAGCCGGTGGAGAAACTCGATTGCTGCCGGCGCCGAAACCAAGCGTGCGACCTCTCCCAGAGGGACCAGTGCGGCCAGAAGTTCGGGATTGCGCACGCCCCTCGTGCCTTGCAAGCAGTTGGGTTTCAGCCAGCGGCCACATACAGGGAGGGCGAACACGTCCTGATCAACAGGTACAGTTTAGCGCGATAATGATTGTTGGATTAGATGAAACACTGCATACGTGCTACCCACGGAAATGACCACTGTCACTGTTTTCAATATTGTGGGGAAAAATACAACGCCTGTGAATAAGTGGCTTTTGCAGACCCTGGGTGTATATCATTGACAGCAGTTATGAACATAAGCGCAGTGCTATGCATGATGTTGGTTAGTATATTATTTCATGTTCTACACCTAATTGTTCATGGGGAAATTTTGATGTTAGCAGGAGCCCCATTTAGGGTTAGAGCCTACGCTAGATTAAGGGCGCTAATTTCTGCTATAAAGGTTATATTCAAGACACTTGGTGCGCACAGAAACCACGAACCAATCTGTTTATATTATGGCGTTTCAGCCCTTCGTAATATTAAGGCATCTTCGTGCCGCTTGGCTGAATATGTAACTCATCACTTGTGATGAGCCACGTGATACAGGTAAAGGATTAACAGCCACGTGTCCAGACATTCATAAGAATATGGTGTTGAAGTAATACCATTCGCATAATCTAATGGCATGCCCTAGCACGATGTCTCACGGGAACTGGCACCTTTCGCTTTCCTTGAAGTGTCACGTCGGCTTCAGCGCTGATTTAATCTTTGAAGTTATGCGCTGAAAATTAATAATTCATTTTTTTAAAGCCACCTTCAGTGTGTTCTTCACAACGAGCAGTTGCTTCTATTCATATTTCTCGCGCCGTGAACCATTAATACATTATGAGTTTTTCATCTCGATTCGCAGTCACTCTGCCCCATCAGAAAGCCATGTGAAATAGTTTCCCCTTAAATGGTTTATAGTGCCGAACCAACCAACATGTCTATTTCCGTATATTAAGGCAACCCCTCGGCGATGGCTAATGCCCTTGGCAATAGTTCTGTGTTTTACGCTAAATGTGAAAAAATATAACTTTGCGTTAATATCTGAAACTTGCGTATATTTGACATAATTCTTGTGTAGGTCATCTATGTGCCTTTCTGAACGCACAGAACAGCGACGTTCAGCCGTACTAACCTCAGGCAATGTAAATAAGCTTGCCAACGTGAATGTAAATCGGTGTGCCTGAGGTCTCGAAACTTCTATATCAAAAGCCAAAGGGTGAGGGGGGGTCCATACTTAGTTCCGTTTAATATAACTCATTGGGTTTTGTTATCACGGACAAAAAACCAGGTCGATGTGGAAGATTAAATTACCGCTTTCACTATACTTGCCTCCCTTATCATCAGTAGTCTTATCGATGAAGTTGCGAATACAGATTTCGTAGGGATCTGGAGCACTTTTATACTGCAATGTGAAAACGATGGCAATTTGATCAAACACCTATTTTCAATTTGATTTCAATTTGATGCTCTTGCAAACATGTCAGCGAAACACTGATGCCCCGCATGCTGCACGAATTTCACAATTTCCTGATAACACAGCCGAAAATGGCTTGCTCTCTTTTCTCAGTGTTGTCACGTGCTACGCATCAACATGCAGTGAGGTATACAGGTCAATAGGTATAGGCAAATTTTTCGGTAGCGAGAAGATTTCCAGTAATCGGACTAAATCTTGCTTTTCCTTTCTAAATTAAAACTATGCGTGTCGCGAGGCCACAGACACCGACAAAGTGAACAATTGCTATTCTAGACTGTAGTGACGGTCCACTGTATTGTTTGCTTTTTTTCCTGGCATGTGAAGTGGCAACGACAGTACCGCATGCGTCCATTTTCAAACAGAAAACACCTTTGTCGGTCGATTCTCTCGTACTGAGCCCACTACGACAATACTTCCTAATGTGTATGTATCATTGCTTTTAACATCACACTTAAGCTTGCCCGCGAGAACAGTTCTGTACGCGCCAAGTGACCTTTATATGTCTGCAGGCATGGCTTCGTAATTATTGAATTAGCCGCCGCCCGCCGCTGTGGTCTAGAGGTCATGGTGCTTGACTGCTGGCACGAAGGTCGCGGGGTCGAATCCCGGCCGCGGTGGCCGCATTTACATGGAGGCAACAGGCTAGAGGCCCGGGTGCGTAAATTGAGGTGCACTTAAAAAATGTCGAGGTGGTAAAGAACCCGTAGTCCTCCACTGCAGCGTCTCTGATAATCATATGGGGAGTTTAGAACCTAAAAAATCCACCACTGAAAGCATCAAGACGTGAAGTATGTGCAGGACTGCTATCCGTCGGTTTGGTCCACAGCTAAAGAGTCCTACCTCGATAAGTGTCTTAACTTTTCGAGACTTGCGCGCACGACCTCACACTCCGGTGGCTCGCTCGATATGCGTAAATGGCTATGTTTGAATTGCAATGGGTGTCGTCTTATTGTTGCATAGTCAGCTTCCTCTTTTTATATCAACATCTGAGAACTTCCCTAATTGCTGCGCTGCTAATTTGCGCTAGCGGCGATTTATTTTACAGTGATTACAATTCTATCGAGATTCCAGGCGCATTTTTTCCGTCGCCATAGCTATCGGACTCCTTAGACGATGACATCACCCCGCACGTTGTACGTGCTCTGTGCGAGTGAAAGCATGGGAGGACAGCCGACGATCGCGGCTCAAATGGAGGTGAAACGCACAGGTCGCCCTCCGTCTTCCGAAAGGCCCATGAAGGAACCCGAAGGTGTGGTGCGTGGCTCCGGCAGGAAGTGCGCACTTTATTCAGCCGGGCACGGTTGCACGTGCGCCCTATACATCTTGACGGGGATCAGCAGACCACTGATACCTGTGTACGTGCCGTTTGCGTTAAAGCATTAGATGGCACGAAAGTCACTTCGCTCCCTGCAGTGGTACGGCTGTAATATTTTTGTGTGTGGCGTAGGATATGCAGCACTACGGCTATAAGACTTTTGGTTGTGAGAATATTGCAATACCTCTGGTTTACTTTAGTTTCACTATTTCATCATGTTCTTTATGTGGGGGGAGAAGTATGAAATATTGAGAAAATTAAATGCTGGTAATTTTCACGCTTAATCTCAAAACACAGCAAAAGTTGAAGAAAACCATGTATCATAGGCAATGTTAATATAAACATCAGAAAAAATTGTTACATTTTATGGCTTTCGGCAGGCCTCCATATTTCCGCAGTTCTTTAAGATCAATTTTTTTTGCTCCATTGGTTCAAGCATCGCTGATATAGAAGCTTGCGTTTGTGACTGCAGGGCAGAGATTCGCAGCGCAGCAGCCATCAGGCGAGATAGTTTATTTTTTGCCCCATAATATTGCGAAGCAGTCGTTCAACGCCCCAATGGTTTGTCGGATATTGTTCTTATTTGTCTCATTATTTCAGCCTGGAACAGACTGTCTGGTCTCCAACGATGGTGACCTCGCGGGAACTTCACAGAAAAGACCTCTACTCCACCCCACGTGCAACTCCAGAAATTCGCTTCGGGCGTGCGTGTGAGGTAAGCGTTGCGGCGAGAGATACGACATGCAATAATGACTCGCAATTTTGTCCGTGGAACATAAGAATTCTCCATGTTAACTCTCGTATAGAGGATACGCAATCGTAATGCTGACATCTTACTCAATGTTTGTTCAAAGCGCGATGGCCTACTCCATTTATGTGTGAAGTACTGATGTTAAAACGCGCTCTATTTATGATAAAGAAACCATGCCTACGACTTTTCAACACCGAAGAACGGTGTTGAAGTGGTTAAAGAAGCCCAATGAGACATTCCAGTCTCGCTTCCTTTAAACGCACGTGACATCGCCCCTGCGTGAAAAAGAGCATCGTCTCGATGCTAAAAAAAACACTAGAAAAAACCAAGAAAGTGCAACCATATCGACAAAATGCGACTAGAGAGAGATACAGAGAATAAGAATAAAAGAAAGGCGGGGAGGTTAACCAGGGCAGAGCCCGGTAGGCTACCCTGCACTGGGGAAGGGGGGAGGGGGAAGGAAAGTTAGACAGGAGGAGAGAAAAGTCACTCTTTCAGCCGACGTAAGAGTTCCGCGTTTGACATCACAAACGGCGAATCAGTCCGGTATCCTTGAGAAAACGCAACAGCGCTTTTGTTGCCTTTCGGAACTGTGATGGGCAGCCCCATGGTCCCAATATTTTCGCGACAGTGAAAGCGCTTCCGTCTATTTGATTTAGTGCAGTGCTGAGGTGAAGCCTCTCGTTTGCGCATGTCGGGCAGTAACACAGAAGGTGCTCAGTAGTTTCCTCAACGGCACAGTCGTTGCACTCGGCGTTGTCGGCCATCTCTATCTTAAATGAGTAGGCGTTGGTGAATGCTACACCCAGACGAAGACGGCACAACACTATCTTCCTCCCAGGAAAGACCAGGTAGTAGACGCAGTCGTAGAGATGGGTCGAAAGAATACAGTCGATGGTGTGTTAACTGTGATGTTTGCCACTTTTGCAGTGCCATGTTCTGCGCCTGCTTACGTAGGTATCGAGCCGCATCAGTCCTAGATAACGGTATAGAAACAAGGTTCGTCTCTACATGTGCTTTTCTGGCAGCTTCATTGGCGAGGTCGTTGCCGGAGATACCGCAATGACTTGGTATCCACTGAAACACAACGTTGTGTACCTCTTTCAATCGCATAGTGCATCATTTATCGTATCTCCCACAAAAGTTGTTTGTACGATCCGCGACGAAGTGCCGACGAAAAACATTGTAGAGCCTCCTTTGAGTCGCAGAATACTGCCCATCGTTCAGGCGGTTGTTGCTTGATATAATAGACGGCTCCACGCAGGGCAACAAGCTCCGAACCAGTCGATGTGCCCACGTGACAAAGTCTGTAAGTGAGATTGATGTGTCGTGATGGGATGATGGTGGCGCCGGTGGAGCTGGCCTGGGTGGTAGAGCCATCCGTAAATGCGTGAATTCTGTCAGCATAAAAAGTATGCAAACAGTCCAGAGCTGCTTGTTTCAAGGCCAACGTTGAAAAGTCTTTCTTGTTTGTGATTCCTGGGACGGAAAGGCGCACTTCGGGTTCACGTAAACACCACAAGGCGGATGGCGAACGTGCGGAGGGTGTGAAACCCTATGGTAGCAAAGCGCGACGAGAGCTGACGATGTTGCAACTAGTATGCAACAAGATCTAGGAGATGACAATATCTCTTAGTCCGCTAACGTTCAAAGAACTTCTTGAGGCATACGGCGTATACTATTTCAGGTCGCGCGCGTTGCCGTTGGGATTGTGGGACTCCACCAGGGACAATTTCGTAGACTAGTGGCCCGAGTCGTCGGGTTATCTTGTAGGGTCCGAAATACCGGCGCTGGAGCTTCTCCCTCAGCCCCCGGCGGCGAATCAGTGTCCACACCATAACGCGAGCACCGGGTGCGTGCTCTAGGTGCCGTCGTCGTAGGTTGTAGAGTGGGGCGTCAGTGTGCCGCTGTTCTTTACGCGCGAGCGAGCTGGCGGACTTCCTCGGCGCGTTGAAGGAAGTCGGCGATGTCAGCCTGGATGCTCTCGTGCTCGACGTGCGGCAGCGTCGCATCCAGTATGGTCGCTACTGTGCTGCCGAAAACAGGCTTGAAAGGTGTCACCTTTGTTTTCTCCTGTAGTGTGGTTTCGTACGCGAACGTAACGTACAGAGGAGAATGTCGTCCCAAGTCTTGCGCTTGACGTCACGTACATAGCGAGCATGTCGGCGAGGGTCTTATTCAAATGCTCCGTGAGGCCGTTTGTCTGCGGGTGGTAGGCCGTGGTTCAAGTGTGGCTCAAGTGTAGGATCTGCTGCCTGAAGTCTGCATTGAATATAGTACCTCAATCGGTGATGGTGATAAGGACCTCGAGTGCGTCATGACGGAGCACGATGGTCACGAAGAAGCTAGCGACCTCGGTTGCACTGCCGGACGCTAATGGCCTTGTCTCGGGGTAGCGTGTCAGGTAGTCTGTTGATACCACTATCCACTTGTTCCCGTAGGTCGACGTCGAAAAGGGGCCAAGCAGATCCGTCCCTATTTTCTGGAATAGTTTCTTCGGTGGTTCGATTGGTTGCAGGAGGCCGGCGGGCCTTGTAGGCGGTGGTTTCCGACGTCGGCAATCTCAGCAGCTTCTCACGTAGCGCGCGATGTCCACGTTCAGGCCAGGCCAATATTATTTTTAATGTATTCGTCGCATAGTTCGAGTGAACTCCAGATGCCCTGCAGTTGGCTCGTCGTGATATCAATCTAAAATCTCTTGCCGTAGATTGACTGGCACCACGAGCAGGTATGCGGTTTTGTGAGGCTGTTACACTTGTCTTCGTCCAGGCAGCAACGAAGACAAGTGCACTTGCCGAACGTTGGCTCCAGCGACATTTTCTGGTCAAGTGCATGTTCATGTCATAAAGTTGGAGCTGTAATTTTCTTGACGTCTGCTAGTGAAAACTGTCTCCTGCACGCACTAGTCTGTCTTCAGTGCTGCTTTTTGTACAGATAGTTGCAGCACTTCTTCCGTATTAAGAAAAAGAATGAAGAACAGGCTTTTAACATTGGGGAAGAGGAAGAGGTGGGGCGACAATTGCAAATGAGCACATTTGCGATGGTTTGAAATCTGCAAATGCACATGGATATAATTATGCACACCCTTGCAATCATTTAATAATATCGCATGAGCGTCAACCACAGGATACGGTAGTTTATAATATAGGCGACAATCAACGAAACCAGCGACCCGACGATCAGCGTCACACCTGCCTTCTAAACGTTTATTCGCACAGATAAGTCTGATGGTTCGTATGCATCTCCAAGCAAACACTGTAGCAGACGGCGCCCGCGCAGGAATGAAATCGCTCTGTGTGTTGTCGTCTCTTCTCTTTGTCCCTGTCTCGTTTGCGCGATTCAAGCCTTAAGGGAGCTCTGCCCATGCGCATCATGCAGGGAATCTGGTTACATCTCGCCTATATTAGGCGATACCATGTCCAGGGGTCAACTTCCGGCGATATTATTAATATATTATATTATCTGGGGTGGTACGTCCCAAAAGAATGATAGGCATACGAGTGACGCTGTAGTGGAGGGTGCCGGAAATTTCGACCAGCTGGGGTCCTTTAACGTGCACATCATTCTAAGCACACGACGGTGATATTATAAAAACATTGCAAGAGTGGACATTTAGTTATTTGAATATGGTCAAAACATAAAACCATGATGACACTTTAAAATTACAGAGGGCTGAGCTAGTTGGTGAGTATTCATGTTAATGAGACAGGGCGTGCAAAGACGGACACAAGCGAGAAGTAAGACACCACAAATGCCGTACTAACAAATGAAAGGGCGCACAACGGCGGAAGAGAAAGAACGCACGAAAACTTATCTGCGCATACACAATCAACATGCGAACCTATCAATCCGGCGCGCGTGCTGGTCTACGTGAGAGATAACTATTCAGACACTCGATTTCTTCTTTATGCAGGTTAATCGATGGTTGGCTCACGCAAGCGCTACCACTATTATCGATATGACGTTTGTGGTGTCTTGACTCCTCTCTTGTGTCCGTGTTTGCACGCCCTGTCTCTTTAGCACGGTGGCAGTGTATGCTATTTGTAATCAGTTATTAAATGCGAAGCATTTCTTAGCGAACCTCTGGCACTTTGAGCGTTTCTATCTACGTATCTATCTATCTATCTATCTATCTATCTATCTATCTAGCCGCCTACGTCTGGGTGCTCTCATAATCGCCTCCTTAACTTTGTGTAGACCAAAATTTGCATGGGGGGGTAAGAGGATTTGGCGAATATGACTGCCGGGTCATGACATGAATAACGTTAAAATCCTGTCGCGTACGTCGTCAAACCCTTTCCACTAGTCACGTGTGGCACATACCCGTTTACCACGGGCCGCGGTGTACGGGTATGCGCCACAGGTGATTGACAGTTTATATCTACCTAGGAACGGCGAGAACACTGGTAACTTACATGCTAGAGCGTTAAGGAAAACCAACATCGGCAGCGTTGACTCAACGAATGGAAAGAATGAAAATTAAGATCGCAGCAGGAATCGAACCGAAGCATTCTGCGTGGCAATCAGGTATTCTACCACTGAGCCACGCCAGGTCTATAAACTGGTTTGGTAAAACAGCCTACCCAGGCGTAATAGCGGTGACAGTCAATTGTGGTTGTGGTGCTGGCTATCTAATTTTACAAGAAAGCAATGAACACTACATGATACTCCTACGGTGGCTACTCCTACGATACAGGCGTCATATCAGATCAACGTCTGTAGTTCCAGTGTTGGCTCCGCTTTTATAGCAGTCTAATAAAGATTACGTTTGTATTCTATGATTCAGCAAGCTATATTGAAGCATTGCTCGAGCCCGGAGGAATACATTAACGAAAGTTACATATGATATCCACATCACCGCACTGTAAAGTGCACTTCGTCCACCAGAACGACGCAGTGGCCTCTTTATTTCTAACGAGGCTGGGCGATGGCCTCATGCTGACCGAGGATGATGCCAGATTGATTGACAGCCGCTTTGTAGACTAGGCTACGTAGCACACATACGCTCAGGTAGTGTACGAATACGACAAACACCATCCATTGATGTTGGTCTACGTAGCACTATCCAGGCCTACCAGCCTCGACGGCCTATACCTCACCAACGCGAAGGGTGGCTTCAGGTTCCGACATGTCGCCGGCTCTTTCACCACACATGGACCCCTCATCACCACGATCACGACCGGATCCTATAACAAGTCATGACCAGCTGCTGGTGCTCACTGATCACGGTGATGACGCCCTTGTTCAAGAACTGTCAAGAACTTCTTGCACACATACACACCGGTTCGTAAAACGTGCGTGAGTTCTCGGGACACGTATAAGCACTACATATCAGCTTACCGCTTCTGGTGTTGGTAATACCCACGTTGCCAGTGGCAGCGTTACCCAACCGTAAACAACTGGTTATATAACACATATGCGGCTCTTCAACATATATATGTGTGCGTATAAAATTTATACAAACCTTTAGCGTCATTTTGTAACGCGCCGCTCAGTAAAAAAGTTACGCCACAGTCACCTACCCGCCGCATGCTTCGCATAACATCGACTCCCACGGTACGTGGGATCTGCCGAATTTTTTTACTGCGTGTTGTCTATTCGTGGCGGTGTAGTTAAAAGTGAGTTATTACGTAGATAATTAATTGGGCTATTGAGTTCCCGAACCAGCAAATGACATTCAGTTTGCATCCTTCAACGAACTGAAGACTATAACCTAATGCTCGTGGTTTCAAACTGATTGCAATACTGATTATGTTGTTTCGCGTTTTGCACATTTGTCGGGCACCCTGTTAGCATAGAAGCTATGGTGTTTGGATGCTAAGCTCGAGGGCTCTGCTTTAATTATCGCCATGGCGAAATAATTTCTACAGGGGCGGAAATGAAAAAAAAAAGCTGTCTACTTATACTTAGAGGCGGGTTAAAAACACCAGATAATCAAAATGAATACGGAGCCTCCCACCGTAATGTGCGCATAATCAACGCGTCGTTTACGCAAGTAAAGCCGCATAATTTTTTACAGTTTTCTGCGTAATTCAAAGACAGTTAACCAGTTACCTATTCTTTTATCATGCACTGATGCCCCCACCACACATTAGCACTTTTTTTTTTTTTGCTTTGGCAGGCAGCGACCGCTTCAGTATGCAGCAATACGGTGGTCAAGACCTTGAACGCCACCCAACGGCGACAGGAAGCACCACCGGCATACACAGGATAAAAGCAGTGTGAACAGTCAGCGGATAGTGTCGCCGATGAAGTTTACCAGTCTTTTCGGCGGTGCTGGCTGGCAGCTGTTATGTTCCATTGCACCTGATGAGCTGGCCAAGCAGTCATCGCTGCCGTTGGGACCAGCTGCACATGGGCAGAAGGGACATGTGTGGTACCGTGCTATGACTAGACGGCTGCAGGCACGGTTTGTGCGCATGCAAGTTGCTTGGTCACGCGTGGTCCGAGAAATTGCAGCTGGCACATTCTGCTTGCTACTACCATCGACTGTCACGATCAGGTAGCGGAAGGACGGGCATTGCCTTGTTCGGAAGCAATGTGTCATGATTGTCGGCGGGACCATTCTGCTTCATCCGGCCGTGATTTCCTTTCTAGTTTTTCATTATTATGCGCTGTGTTCTTCTGAATGTACATTTGGCGAGTTATAATAATAACGCTTTTCGAATGTCACGTTTTTGTTTTGCTGGATAAGCCATTTCATGAGTGTGTGTCGTGCGCCTAAAGCACACACCTTTTATACAAATGACTGCGTTTTTCGTTGCTAGACGAGAAGCATTGTCATTAATATAAGTCCTCTTATGTACCCTATATGTAAAGACTTCTAAATAAGACTGTACTTGATTCTGTAGATTTGAGTTGTTCAATGCAGAATTCTTCGCATTAGAATGAATAAGAAAACCAAAATGACGTAGATGTTCTCGCCATTGGTCGGTATTCGCTATGTTGAAACCGCCGGAATACATTTTTCCAGTAAGAAAATTATGCGTGGCTTTAACTGACTCAACGTTGTGAAGACCAACGTGCAGGGGAGTTGAGGGGTTAGCTTCTCCGTCGTTCTCCGTCGCAATGCTCAGCTGCACGAAACTTCACAAGCATTGCAAAGAATTTCCGAGCCAGTAGATCGGTTTGTAGAAGCTAAACTGATTGAGCAGTTTCTTTTTCCAACGTCGTCGGAAATGTCTCTGGGAAGGCAGTTCATAGTAGTCTGAATGTCTATGAGAACATTCACAACTTGACCCCGTATGCCATACTGTCAACTGCCGTGAGTCAGTCTACGTATGCTCATTAGGGGCAGGCGAGGAGAAACGAGTCGTTCCTACTTCATTGAGCTTGGGCAAATTCACAGGAAATGCGTGGTACATGTAGCCGTTACTCACGCTCAAATGTGGCATTTTACCGGCAAGCGAAGAGTTCATACCCGCTATGCGAGCTGCACACATATTATTCATTTTTAGTGTAGCATAGGCCAGTAGTGGGGCTTGCCCAATCTCTGTGGTACATCCCCGAGGAGCTGCTTGTACAAACCCGCTGGTTAAAGACAGCTCCTTCATTTTTAGTAGACCGGAGGTGAGCAGTGGCACTTGCCCAATTTATGTGACACATAGGCGCTCAGGGCTTCTTCGCTGTGCTGCTAACGTCGCTTTCCGGGATTAAGCTCGGCTTAACAGCTCCGCTGAGAAAGTAAGAAAAAAGCTACAGTGACCTTTCACTCGGCGAACGCGGGCACCGCGCAGGCGAATCGGTGCTGTCTTCTTGTGCATTGCCCGTAGAACGTCTTTTAGAGCGGAGCTGTTAAGCTATTCGTTATGCCGCAACGCATTCGCACGAACAACAGTCATCCTAGATGTCCTCCACCTTTCTAGCGCGTGCAACGCAACAACGTGGCCGGCGCGCCCTCTTCATCCTCTTCTTCATCTTCTGCTTCGCTCCCCGAACATGTGCGCCCTGTGCGCGCTTTCCCGCTGCGTCCATTTGTCCGGCGTGGGATGCGATAGCTCGGATGGGTGAGAGCAAGTACAGTGAGAGAGAGAAACAGAAAGAGAGAAAAAAAGTCACAGTTTCGCCTCACGGCCGAAGCAATGAATCCGATAGCAAGAAATTGGAATGTCTTCTTTGTCCTTCTTGCTTCTTCTTTACTTATTTGTCCCTGCGCCCACCTGAATATGATTTCATGTCTTCGCGTACATAATACACTATCATCCTTGTTACACGCCTTTGTTTAGAGCTGATATTGTGTGCCCATGTGCGGTAAGGTTGCCTTGGGATTATTCGTGCATTGGCGTATGAATGAATTAAAAAGTTCTTCGTGACCGCTTGAGTCGTACGTTCAATTTCCTCGTGGGTGTCTCGCGCGTTTGCTCTGTAATTTAAGCCTCGGGATTCTGGTCGCAGTGTAACATATGTACTGTGATTCTGATTCAGCTGTCTCGTATCTTCCCTCCTACGGCATAAACCTAGAAAAGCCAAAGCGTTCCGACTTCTTTTTCTTTTCTCCCACTTCTTCTTTTTCCCTGACCGACTGGCCACGAGTGGCGTGGCGCTAAAACCTCAAAATGGAACACTAGCGTAGGTCGCCAGCGATACGACGCAAACGCAGCGCGGAGCAACGATGCAGCGTGACCCGCGTCTCGCATAATTTTTATGTCGCCACGTGTGGCGTCCCGTGCGTTTCAGCCAACGCCGCGTGCGTTTCTCTTCTGCCGTTAGTATCCTGGAGAATGAATGAGGTATGGCGTAATTGTCTAAGGCATGGCGCTGAGGAGGAAGGAGTCGCAGGTTCTCAAACCCCGGTTGAGCACTTTGGAATTGCTTTGTTCCCAATTATTTAATTTGTCACTTTTATTTATATACACATACGTATATATATCTAGGACATGACAGTGACGGCGACGGCAAAAATCCGCCGACAGTGACCATATAATTGCTATCGCAATGAAAGAGAAAAGAGGAAGGCTGTTCCTTCAGGCTTGGCACCACTAGTGCGAACCTGCCTTAATTTTTACGTCGACCAGGGTCGCTTTGACACAATCCACGATGGTGATTTCACAAATGAAGCACTTAGGCTTCCGCATAAAAAGGGTTGAACCATTACCCCTAGCTTCGGGCAATCAAATGTACCCGATCATGGAGTGAGACGCGTTCGTGTTTGCTTGTGCAACTAGATGCTATGGTGGGTAATGTTTGTTGTTCATGCCTTGTTGTTCATGGCTCACAAGCACCTCTCACGCGACGATTCATCGCTTCGTCTTTCTCCGTAAACGCATTGTGTCTAGGTGGCATTGCTTGTGGGGACACATTCGATGACAGGGATATGAGCTTGCGCGTAAATGAAGACAGAGGGCAGACTTGATTGATTCCTTAAGCTTTGAGACCATCCACTACGACAGCACCACTTTCCATATACCTCATTGGCAATATTGTTTCTTTTTTGCTGTTCCTAGTGAAGACGACTGATGTTCACAACGTGGTTATTGACCTTGTTAACATTCCACTTGCAAGGCGCATGTAATCAAATAGGTCATAATCTCACAACTGTGAATCGTGCGGCAAGAAATGCGTGTGCAGGTTAGCATGTTACGCTGTTCTTGAGGCGATCTTGTAAGAAGTTGATGACAGGCATATTTTAGACGTTGTTGAATGCGAAGCATTCTTAGCGAACGAAAGGCATTTTGGCCGTTTTCGACTAATCTATCTATCTATCTATCTATCTATCTATCTATCTATCTATCTATCTATCTATCTATCTATCTATCTATCTATCTATCTATCTATCTATCTATCTATCTATCTATCTATCCGCCTACGTCTGGGTGCTCTCTTGGTCGCCTCCTTAACTTGGTGTAGACCTGAATTGGCATGGGAGCATAAGAGGGTTTGACGAATACGACTGTCTGGTCATGACATGGATAACCTGAAAACCCTGTTGCCTGCGTCGTGAAACCCTTCCCTCCAGACACGTGTGGCACATACCCGTTTACCAGGGGCCGCGGTATAGACGGTTTCAAGATTGCGATAGCAGGAGTAGAGCTGTGCACGGGCCGTATTTCCGAGCCCGAGCCCGGCCCGGGCCCGCTCACTTTGTCGAAAGGCCCGCCCGAGCCCGACGGCAAAGGGCTGCAAGCCCGCCCGGCCCGGCCCGACGTACGAAAACACAATCCCGGGTCCGGCCCGGCCCGACTTTTTGAAGGTTCGCTACGAAAACAAAACTTGGTTTTCCGGTAATTTGGCATTTTGTTGAGCATATCAAATATGATCAAACGACACACGACGAACACACACATTACACACATCTATTACACACATTGCAAATTGTCGTGCAAAAACAGCAAGCAGTCCAACGATTCCGGCTTCAACGAAGTGCGGCGCTTTTGCATTATGTAGCCCGCCGAACTGAAGTTACGTTCGCTGCTTGCACTCGTCGCCGGAATTGCTAATATCTTTTTTGCCAGCCTGGCAAGCTTGGGATATCTCTGCTGCTTGTTTTTCCAGGAGACTAAAACTTCAGATGGACAGGAGGGCGATTCCATAGAGAGATAATCGGAGAGTTCATCTTTTGTAACTGCTACATTCTCACCACTGTTGCTCCACTCGCTGAACAACTGCAAGCATTGCTTTTTTGTGGCAGGTTCTTCCTCACTTTGCCCACTGTCATCTGCAGACAAAGAAATAAGTTCTCTAACTTGCGCATGGACTTCGTCTCGTTCTTCGGCGGTCAGCATTCTGAGGTGCCGAAACTGAAGGCAGAGGAGCCCTCAGTTTCCCGCTCATTCTCTATATTTCGGGCTTGAGTCGGGCTTTGCGCCGGGCCCGAGCCCGGTCCGATAAAACTCCAAGTAGCCCGAGCCCGGCCCGGGCCCGAGGTGGAAATACGTCGGCCCGCCCGAGTCCGGCCCGCGGGCCGGGTCGGGCTCGGGCTTTCGTGCTACCCGGAACCCGTGCACACCTCTAAGCAGGAGCACGTGGTGTACCCCAAGAAACTTCCGGTCACCTCATTTACTATTCTGCAACACCGAAGCGTAAAGCGTTTTTTTAAGATTTGTCAGAGTAAGGGAATACTCTTTTTCCAGTTTCACATAAAAGAAAGGCGCTTATAGTTAAAGACTGACTCTTTTTAGCTTAGAAGAATATTTAATTCAAATATTTTGCTAGACACAGGGAGAAAAGTGTTGAAACTCTACGGGCTACTCGCCAAGGCTTTTGTTCCCCGCCAATCCTGTTAGCCTACGCCGGCGTAGGAAACCGGAAGCGGTTCAGGACCTGTGTTAGTAAACAGTGAAACCCTCTATACGGGTACGCGCCACAGGTGATTGATAGTTTATATCTACCTAGGAACGGCCGGAACAGACATTGGTAATATAAATGCGAAAGAGAAACCAACATTTGTTTCGATAATGGTGACGTGTGTGCACTAACGTGAGTGCTGACGTTACGTCAGACGATAAGTTTCCTTTTAAACGCGTGTGCTGTCGACGTGGCTGGTAAGCCCACGATGTGGATACAACTACTACACTTACAAAAATACATCGATCTACCTCGTAACGCTTGCCTCAAAGCGGCAATATGCAGCATAGAACTACTCGCTAACTGCTCCGATTCCCAGAGGGTGTGGGATCTGTCGAGTTTTTTTTTTTGTTTTTGGTTGCAGCAATTTTACTGCGGCACAAATTATATGGACACTCTCAGCGGGATTTTTCGTCGCATCATGTTCCGAAGTCCAATTCGAAAACAGCGCCCCGAGCATCATGTGTTCTACGCACGTGTGGTAAGCGCGCAAGCGCTCGCGACGAAGGCAGCTGACGCAGAGATGAAACGAGGCGACCATCTCACTCGCATGAAGGGTGCATGCAATAACATCTCCCCTCGTGCGAGGACAGCAGATGATCGCTCCTCAAGGAGTGAGGAAATGTGCCGGCCGGCTTTCGTCGGGCGAAGGGCGCAGGAGTGTCGGTGGAAGGGGGGGGGGGGGGGAGGAGTCGCTCGAGCAGCAACTGCGAACTTTGCTCATAGGGGTGCGGTCACGAGGGCTGGCGCATAGGCTATCTCAACAAACATCACGAGACGGCTCGTAAACTTCCTGTGCTCGCAACGCTTACTTCGCGTTTAGAGGACTGACAGCATGGAAACTACTTCGGTCACTGGAGCCGCCATATTCCCTTAAACCAGCCTTTGTTTGAGTTGCGCGAGATCTGATCCAAAAGAGTTAGCTGCTAGTCTTAAGTCGTATAACATTCGAATTTATTGAGCTATCGGATTCGTTGCTTCGCCTTTGCGGAGAAATTGTGATTTCTTTAGTAATACGACACTCTACTAATATCACGACTTTGGAAGTGGTCGCTTGGTTGCACGCATGCTTCTCCTGCACCCGTTATTTTCGCGGCTGCCGACAACTGTCGTAATGATCCCTATATATTTGGCATGGTGGCTCAACGACTTCGCACAGCTAGTCGATGCCGTCCTACGCGTACCGGAGTGAGAATGCGGGCTGACAAATGAGTTGAAATGCTCGCGCTGTTCACAAAATGTTTACGTTTTGTAAGCAACAGTTAGTACTTGTTCAGGAGTATGTCCCTTTGTACAGACCTTTTCTTGTTATTATCATTTCCTTACTGTTAATGCCCATGGTGTCAGGGAGGCGTCTCGTCGTTCGCGATTGTCGTGGGTAGGAGTAGCAAAATTTTAAGCGATCTGCAAGCTTGTTCCGGAGTTACAGGTCCGCTACTTTGGACAGCGGGTTTTTGTGTGTTCCAAACGATCCGCGGTTTCAGTCTCATGAGTGAATGCTTGAAAAATCTGCTCACCTTGTCAGGCTGCCAGCTAGTCTGTGAAAAAACTGATGAAAATCCCTTGGGCAGGTCGGAATTGGTCACTAGGGACCCGTCGTGCGGCCTCAATGTTGCTAGCAGACCCCTATGCGGCTCATACATCTATTCGTATTGGCGTCATTTCTACGTATTTTTCCGCCTTTTATCTTATGGGGAAGCTGAAAGACGCGGGTTCGGTTCTCGCGCATGGTGAACGTATTTCGATGGGGATGAAGCGCAAGAACAGGTGTGTAGTCAGACTTATGTCCACAATGACAATTACCAGACGGTGGAAATTATTCCGGAGTGTACCACTAAGCTGTGCCTAGGTACACTGCTCAAGATAGCATTGCTAGGCAGGTAACTAGGCCTAAGCAGGCTTTGTACCCCGATGAGTTGATTTGCTCGGTAGCCGAGAAAGAGCTGTGCAACGTCACATCCGGTAAGACGGTGCCCTCTTTCTCAAGTTCGAGTGGCGTGATTCCACGCAAAACGTCCCAGCCATTTTGGCAACCATCACAATTGTTCTCGAAAAAAAAAATCATGCTGATCTATTGCATGGTAGAATATTTGCTAGAATATTTCGCACAGAAAAGAAAGATCATTTTAACCACGTGGGAGCCTTCTGGATTTTACAGGAAACCATCGGAGTGTTGTTTGTCATAATCAGCATTCTGAGAGTATCGTTTCTTGTTTCAATACCAACTGTACAAAAGGCGTTTGTCTAAGGTGTTCGAAGCTCAATAATATTACTGCAATTTTCCAGTCATATGCGTCTCCAGAGAATTTGCCGAATCGTTGCATGTTTTTATTTTGTCTGTTATAATATTGCACTATGTATGAATATCTCAGTAATGATTAATTACTTTGCCGAAGGTATATTTTGCCTTTAAAATATTTTCAGACCCCTGATGCTTCTAAAGCTTACGAGAAAAAATGATATATTTGAGGAAATCATTAATTCGTTCAACATTGAGACGCAAATTAGATCACGTGATCCTCCTATTGAAAATCACCTTGATACCTAAATCGAAAAGAAATAAGTAGTTCATCTGATATGGTAAGTTTTACTATTGCCATATGGGTTGCATGCATGCGACTGAAGCCAGTGCTTACTGGAAGGAATAATAAAGGG
>NW_023615400.1:0-17500 GCF_013339695.2 Rhipicephalus sanguineus
AAAATGGCCAACTCTGACTCGAGATGGAAGACTGTCACCCTTGAAAACAAGTTTTCGCATCGCGAATTCCCAAGACAAAGGGCTTGCGGTATGGTAAATCCTTCCGTCACCGGCTTGATGAGAATGGGAAAGTCACTTTCGCTGATAGAAGTGTCGACATCGTAAATAGCACCGGCCGTAGAGTCCTTTCTATCTGGTACGTAAGAACGTACGTTGATGTTCCCCAGCACACACTGACCTTCTCAATACGTCCAGAACAGTACGTTGCGTAAAGTCTATCCGCCAGAACATTCTTGCGACCATTTATTCTCACATCTTTTATTGTCCGGAACGAGCGCCTTAAGAGTCATAGATGTGGCTTGACGGTTCATGCTTTCAGCAGCATTCAGCGGAAAAAACAAACTAGTGTGAACCGGTGACTCTTGCGCATTCATGGTAGCCTTACTTTTCGAAGGAGACGTCGTAAGTAGCCTTTTCTTCGCTTTACGCCTTGTCACGGGCACGAAGTCGCTTTCATCCGAGCTCTTGTCGCTGGCTGTAGAGTATATCAGCGTGTGCTCACCATCGGCGTCGCTCGGGTGGCCGGAGCGCTTTCTTGGAGTGTCCACAGACGACGTGGAAGATAAGGGTGGAGGCCCAGGTGATTCCACGTTCATTTTCGCAGTCACAAGAGCGGCGTCTTGTGCAAACACAAAATAAAAACCGGAAAAATCGCAGAGACTGAAACCGGCGTTCCACACAGGAATCACTTCCTCTTCCTTCCAATGAAAAAGTTGTAGATCAGTTTGCAGAACATATGAATTGACAATTCTAAGTTCATATCTATTAAGTACAGTCGAAACTCGCGATAACGAAATCCCGCGGGAACGAAATTCTCACCGCAACGAAATATTTTCGGAGCGCGGCGAACGCCCATAGAAGTCATGCATTCCGTAACTGGCGACTACGAAAAATATTCCTACCGCAGTCCCTCATTAACGAAATTTTGGAACAGGAATGCGCAAATAATCTACTCTCGCAACAATAACTACATTCGAAAACTGCTGAAATGCTTTCATGCTACACTTAAAGTGTGCAAAACTATCGCTACAGCGTACTTGAGAAGCAGCCGTCATCACTGTTTACAAAAAAACATAAAGCTGGCGACATTGATGATGATGATGGCTTGACGAAACACCTGCTCGTTATCGCGGACTACGTAGCCAAATCCACATTTCTCATGGAGTTTCGTTCGTGGCTTGGCTCTGTGCTTGGCTTTGTCGGCTTTGAGCGCACATGGTCGCGTGTGTGGAGCCATTTGTGGAGCGTTTGCTTGGTCGCTTGGTGCAACGTGAACTGTGTGTTGCGATTGCTTCGTCCGATTTCGCTGCCTGCGAAGATGCCTCCTCCGATGAAAAAGCGGAAGTTCATCACGCTCAAAGATAAGGCTGCCATCATCAGTGAGGTGGAAAATGCAGGAAAAAAATGGACATCGGCGAAGAATTCGGCGTTGCGTGCACCTCGCGGTCCGCGATTCTGCGCTGATCCGCGCTGATCCAGCGGAGCCGGAAGACGGTTCCGCCTGTAGGGCGCGCTTGATGACGGTACTGGTGACAGCGCAGTGCCGCCGTCACTGACCAGTGCATGGGGCGAGCTTTGTGCCGCGGCAAACGAGATTCCCGATCGAGAGGCATGAAATTGCTGCATGGTAAGGCCCCGCCAAAGCAAACTTACTGACTTTTGGAAATAAATGTGTTTTTTTTTGTAATTCCATGTCTTTTCTGCCGCATTCTCGCGCCAACGAAATTCCCGCAAGAGCGAAATTTTGTGCTTTCCCCCACCGATTTCGTTATTGCGGGTTTTAACTGTATTAGTCATTTTTCCCGCTAACCACAGATGCCCGCGAAATACAAAAAAAAAATGTACCACGTGCCATGCTCGCTCGCGCGCCTATGGAGGCCGTGGTTACAGTGCTCCCTAACGTGCTGCGTTTCATAGTATTTGGCCAGGATGTGTTTGGCGTCTAAAAGGCTGCAGGGCTGCGACGATGGTGGTGGCTGCGTGACCTGTTGTTTGCTGCCTCACATGCTACAACCACTGCGCATGCTTATCGCTCTCATGAGAGAGAGAAACGAAGAGGAAAGGCAGGGAGCTTGACCATGAACCGCCACGACGGAAGCATATATTCTGTACGCGGAGCGTCAGAGAGCACTGCAACAACGGCGCGTAAGCGGGTCATGTCGAGTGGTACATTTTTTGTATTTCGCGGCACCTTTAATAACCGGAAAAAGAATAACACTTAAACGGACACTAAAGAGAAACAATGAATTGGTTTAGATTGATATATTGTACTTTTAGAACTATAATGGTAATTTCACCATCATAGGTGTATTATTAAATGAGCAAATGAAGCTCAAAGCTTTATTTTAAAATTTCGCGCCAAAGTAATCACACGTGACGTCATGGATTTCAAAGTGTACTTATCGTATTCTGGCGCCATTGGCTCAACAAAATTTCCTCAAACTTGGTATGTTAACTCTATGTCCCCTCAGAGGAGAGTGTACTTCATTTTTACCGTTCAGGAACTACGTAGGCCCTACTGGCGCTGTCAAAATATGTGACGTCACGGTGAATGGTGCGGAAACTTCAAGGTGGCGTCGCCACCCACATTATTTTTGCGCGGTTCCTCGCTTACTAAGCGTCTTCTCGCATCAAGCGTGGTGTTTGGGTATCGTTAAAGACTAGTTTACTAATACGAGAAAAATCGTTTTGCTCTTTAGTGTCTCTTTAATGGATTTGAACTTAGAAACTGTCTAGTGGTATGTTTTACAAAATGATGCACAGCTTTCTCACTGCAATTTTTTGTCTAGCTTCGTTGCTTCAAAAGTTAATGAATCAACCTTGCCTAATTAAGCCATTCAGCACGACACATAATTAGTATGACTTACATCATGCAATAATCAGCAATGTACATCTTAATCGCCGCGTAATAGAGTGCGTCATCATATTTTTAAACTATGCCTAGAGAGAGCTGGGGCACCCTGTGTATGTAATGCCTCGCTTTTATAAGTGCCGGATAAGGGATCCACTGCATTTCTGCGAGCTATGCGCTGCTCAAAGCTACCACGGAAGGCAGTTTACCTCAGAACTTGGTTGTTAGCATGGCTTTGAAGTGTGATGGGAAGGACACATTGGTCCTAAACTGCTTTGGAAGCTGGGTCTGAAGTCAATATTTCAACGTTATCCGCACGTGCGTTTCGTCCAGTCGGCGCCTCACAGGAACGGTAACTCAGTGCTCTCTGGGTGCGCTACCTCGGTGTTGAAAGGATGTCATAGCGCAATAGAAGTGCAGTACGAGCAGTAGGAACAGCCTTGCTATATGAAATTGGCCGTGAAATCGGCCACACGCGTAACATTTACGCCGCATTCAGATGAAAAAAAAAAGAAAGAAACATGGCTAATGCCTCTGTCGGTTATAACACGAAAGTGAAACGTGTCTTCACAGAAGTAGTGCTTATTGTGTATTGATATATAAGAGCTCGTACAGTGTCAATTCGTGTTTTGCAGCTATAAAACCGTTTGACGTGAATGCACCCACGTTGACGCCTAGTGGCACGACTAACGCATACGATCATGATTTAACCCATTTGGTAGCTGAAGTTGCTAACATACGTATAACTGGGCACAGCATATCGTGAATCTTGCGCAATGATTACTTCACCAAGCACACAAGAAACATTGGTACTCGATATGCACTTCTTCCAAGCGTTGTACATTAAGGAGAGAAACGGCACGGTGTGTGCTCCAGAGTCATAGGGTAACCTACGCCTGTGCTCATGCGTACGCTACCACACTGCGCTTCAGCAACACGGGAGGCAGAGGTTTGTAGCTTGAGCCGTGATCACGCGCAGGCATTCCACGTCCCAGTGGCCTCTGTCTTGCCCCACAAAGTCAGGCCATGCAAATTGTGATTACAGCGCAAGGGAAGACACGAGACAGAGGCCAATGAAGACGAGCGCTGACTTCCAACAAAAATGTTATTGTGAAGAACAAGCAATTTATGAAAAACAACACACGCAATAAATGGCGCGCATGCGATAAAGGACAGCCCCCCTCCGAAGCACTACTGTTTTTCGGCTCCTAAAAAACTTTCACAGCTCTGTGTTAGGACTAATCTTGTCGCCAAGACGCCTAGTCCTCGTAATATGAACCATAACGAAAAGTACGTTTTTTTTAAAGGGATAGTGTACAGGATACCCCTGACAGGTAGACGTCTCAACATCCGACACAGCAACAAAGTGCGGAAAGGGAGAGGTAACTTTATTGGTGTGAATTGCGCACAATGTGGCTGTAATCCGTTCTTTGAAAAGACGGCTATAGTGGCAAGGCATCCTAAGCGAATACACGACTCATCATAGAAGCTGCAGCAATCGCTGAAGGTGGCTCTGTTAGTAAGCCTTCGGGGTGTGTCCAGATAAGATCGAACACGAGGTCCCGGTCACCATTCCCGATTGTGATGAAATTTACTGCAGGTCTAGGCATTACACCCAGAACAATGGTTTCGCAGTTAGTTTTGCGAAAAAAAATTTTGTTCGCCTGAAAAAAAATATACAAATTTTGGCCGCAAAAAACGCTTTTCCGCCAATTTCGCGATTTCTGAATTTTGAGCGCACCTAGGGAAAAAACGGTGCACTTCTTCGTCACAATATTTATTCCCCTTAAAGAACAAGTGAAACACAATCTTATGAGGCTATTATTTTCCTTGCTTGTCGAAGCACTTTTGAAGAAAAAAATCACAAACTTGGCAAATCGCACAAAATACCTGTATTTCAGGAATTTATTGCTGCAAGCACGTTATAGTGAGGATAATAAAATTGGTACATATTAACTTTGATACTTTCGCTCTCTTTTAAAATAACTTGCGTCGTTTTACCGCGCTCCGTTTTACTCGATAATTGGGCTGAAACGTAAGTGATTTACCAAAACGCTGAACTTTGAAAATGATTTTCTCAAAAAGGCCATTTTTAATTTTTTTTAAATCTCTCTGATTGAAGTCAAGGGCGTCATCTACCATTGTGCAGAAAAAAACGTTGCATTATTTTGGTTGCTAACAAGTTATAATGCGTCACATGTGACCATGCCAGCCTAGCGGCCGCGTCGTTCGTTATTGGCTGAAACTCGGATATAAGTTGCTCAAAATACTTGTACGTGACATAATCACAAATCAGCAGCTCCACACCAACAAATGCGCAGCCCGGTGTCATGGTTCAGCAAGCTCTGTCTTGCGATCAGCCGCTTGACAAACCCGCAGCAGCGGCCGCTCGATACTGCGGGCACTCACGTTACATGAGTGCCGCTTCGACGGCGGATGAGCTCCGCCTGCGCGCGAAAACTACGCTAAGAGGACGAATTAGATAAGGAATGCATCACTGTGAAAGTTAAAGGCCGTTAAGTGCCAACAAATGTCATAGTATGCAACGAAAACACTGCCGGCGATTTCCCAGTGAGCGCCTTCAATACAGCACGGATGTATTTTTTTCCCCTGCTGTTATGCCCGAAGCCGCATAATATCGTGATAAGCGCTCGACTTGCGTTGAATATTCTATCTGCGGACGCACAACAATACAGTATTGTAAAAGCGGTTCTTTAATGAAGCAAAGGACTTGGACACACTTCTTTTCACAGCCGGCTGACACAAGTGTTCTGGCACGAGATGAACAACTGCAGTTTGAGTTGCTCGACCATCGGAAGCACGTATGACAGCTTTCTTTAGATGTCAATGGCTTTATTTTGTGTCATATGTTGCTCATAGAATGAACCTAATTATCTTTAGCCCATCAGAAGAGAGAAAGCAACACATGAGCGCACTACTGGAGGCGCTCACTGGGAAATCGCCGGCAGTGTTTTCGTTGCATACTATGACATTTGTTGGCACTTAACGGCCTTTAACTTTCACAGTGATGCATTCCTTATCTAATTCGTCCTCTTAGCGTAGTTTTCGCGCGCAGGCGGAGCTCATCCGCCGTCGAAGCGGCACTCATGTAACGTGAGTGCCCGCAGTATCGAGCGGCCGCTGCTGCGGGTTTGTCAAGCGGCTGGTCGCAAGACAAAGCTTGCTGAACCATGACACCGGGCTGCGCATTTGTTGGTGTGGAGCTGCTGATTTGTGATTATGTCACGTACAAGTATTTTGAGCAACTTATATCCGAGTTTCAGCCAATAACGAACGACGCGGCCGCTAGGCTGGCATGGTCACATGTGACGCATTATAACTTGTTAGCAACCAAAATAATGCAACGTTTTTTTCTGCACAATGGTAGATGACGCCCTTGACTTCAATCAGAGAGATTTAAAAAAAAATTAAAAATGGCCTTTTTGAGAAAATCATTTTCAAAGTTCAGCGTTTTTGGTAAATCACTTACGTTTCAGCCCAATTATCGAGTAAACGGAGCGCGGGTAAAACGACGCAAATTATTTTAAAAGAGAGCGAAAGTATCAAAGTTAATATGTACCAATTTTTATTATCCTCACTTTAACGTGCTTGCAGCAATAAATTCCTGAAATACAGGTATTTTGTGCGATTTGCCAAGTTTGTGATTTTTTTCTTCAAAAGTGCTTCGACAAGCAAGGAAAATAATAGCCTCATAAGATTGTGTTTCACTTGTTCTTTAAGGGGAATAAATATTGTGACGAAGAAAGGCACCGTTTTTTTCCCTAGGTGCGCTCAAAATTCAAAATCGCGAAATTGGCGGAAAAGCGTTTTTTTGCGGCCAAAATTTGTATATTTTTTTTCAGGCGAACAAAATTTTTTTTCGCAAAACTAACTGCGAACCATTGTTCTGGGTGTAACGCCTAGACCTGCAGTTAATTTCATCACAATCGGGAATGGTGACCGGGACCTCGTGTTCGATCTTATCTGGACACAACCTTCGATAGCTTTAAGTGACAAGGAACTGGCTCTCTTGCACCCATACATGCGCTCTTTTTCTTCTTGACAGGGCTGGTCCTGCTTTCTTGTTTTAGAGTGCTTGCTCATGTTGGCTTCGTGTTTCGGAGGGGGGTGTCTTTTATCGCATGTGTCGTTTTTTCATAAATTGCTTGTTTTTCGCAATAAAGCTTTAGATGGAAGTCAGCGCTCGTTTTCGTTGCTCTTTTGTCCCGTGCCTTCTTTTGCGCTGTAATCACAATTTGAAATGGAATACCAACTAGCCCGTACTCAACATTGCTCCACCAGTCGTTCTCTTTAAAAGCTCCCTGTATTGCTTAGGAAGTTAAGCCCTATGCTTTCAACCCACAAACTTCGCAGCGCAGTTTGTGAAGAATAAACTGAGGCGGAACTTACTGGCGAGTTGTGTGGAAAAGGAAACATCTCCTCGAATAAATTCTCTAATTGAAAGAAACTGTCTGAATAAGTAGTAAGACCTTATGACATGTGTAATCGCGTACTTGTACACACCCTGAAAACATGATTCCGACTTTTAAATTTCAAGGTTTACACGGCGACTTGTCGTTGAACGTGGCTTGTCACGACGCGATTAATAGTAAATTATGTGGTACCTCGGGGCTGGACACATGACAGGTAAACCCAGTGAACTGGGAAAATTTTCTTCTATTTAAGAGATATGTAATGTTCCTAATTAAGAGAGCAGAACAGCATGAAAGCTTCACTATGGAACTGGCGTTCATCTTATTCTCTTTTTTTAACAACATCATCCTCCTTTTCTTTGCTGCCCCGGCTCTTGCGCTTCATCATCTTCTGTGCAAAGGTTCATACCGCTTCAAGCAATATAGTCGCAGTGTCATAGCCAAAGCGGAACAATGAATGTGGTAGCAGCAATTCTAAATGCATCACAAAGTAGGGCTATCAGCTTACTGTTTAAGCATTGGACCTGGTGTAACTCAGCATAATGCTGACGCTAGGAAGCGTGGTCACGGGCTCGCTCGAAGCGACCACCGTGCTGTCTATGCCTTCAATGCAAACTTTACGATGAGAGCACAGCACGTACAAAGGTGTGAGCCGTCTGCTGATGCCGCCCCATGTAAGGCGCATGCCACTGCGGGCTACCACGCCGACCGGTAAATTTACGCACTTTTCTGCTGGAGCCACACAGTAACCCATCCCCCCTCTCCGGGGCTCCCCCATGCGCTCATGGCGCGAAGAAGATGGCCGGTCGGTTTCCTTCCGATCAAGCTCCTATCATCGGCAAAACCCCTCAATATAGAATATACAACGCGCGCGCCGATGTCATCGATTTGGACTTTACGCTGATCCTCATGGTGGCATCGACGCCGACGGCAGAATGCGTCGGGAGTGCGCGTATATTTGCTAGCCCAATAAGTCTGGCCAATGCTGTAGTGCATCGGGACAAACATTGAAGTTTTGCATATAACTTCAAACATTGGTGGTTGTCACCACGCTGAGGGGCTGTCCCTTCAGTTTGCTCTCGTCACTTAGCAAAAAGATAGTGAATCTGCGAATAAGAAACTACATCTATACATACCCTATGTAGCTTGTTCTGGCCTATTGAAGGCTATCTTATTTTTTGTTTCAACCTTTCTGTAGAGTTGGCCACGGCCCGCGGCTACCTGTAGTCATGAGGCTACCCTCCTTGGGCGCACACCGTGCTTTCTCAGAATAAAAGCTTATTGTCTCTCTATTTCTTTCAGACCAGAAGAGCCATTTGACCTTTTTCGGATGTCGTACTTCTGGATCAGCTTTTTCGGTGTTTTGTAACAGTTGCGATTGGTGTATTGGTCAGCGCTTTGACAGGTAATGGTTCCAATAGTTTCTACTGATTGATTTATTAAGTGTATTCTCAGAGAAGCATACTTTCTTTGTCTTCTCGTTAATTTCTTGTTCAAGTCTGAAAAGGCTTGCGCTCGTTAATACCAGCTGAAGTTGAATTATCTCATCTTCGACAAAAATGTTAAATTAGGCAACAAACCTGCAAGATGTGCTTATTGCTGGGTAATTTATTTCGCTTTGTGCAAACATTCGGTGGTGTACGATGAAATACGAAACGCTTATAGCGGTAAACCTCCATGATGGTTCATCGGCTTATGTCTTGCACTGCTAAGCAATATGTCGAGGATCTTTCTTAGGCCACATTTCCATGACGACGAAATGGACAAAACGCCCATTTACCAAAAGTAACGTACACGTAACAGAACCCCCGGTGCTTAAAATTAATGCATTCTTCTGTATCACGGTTTGTCTCATAATAATATCATGAGTTTGGCACAAAAAACCGAAAAGTTAATAAATTAAGCAATAGTGATAGCGAAGTCTACACGTTAGTTTGCAGTGTACACTAAAGCCTATCATCCGGATATCGCAATAGTGAAATGGACAGATCTCACTGACAGTGTAATCTGTGGTCGCACCTTCACGCGTGGTCGTCTTTGTGGCATCCCGTTTTGCTTAGCTGTCATGTAAGCGTTTTGTTGCCGAAGGCCGAGCGGAAGAACCACTGTATACATTTTCGTCACATGTGTTCTCCTACCTCCGCGAGATCTGCACAAGGTATCTTCGTTTTGCTTTATAAATATGACACAGATCTAGGACTTCATTTCTACATATCTGTGGGCGTCACCTCTTGTTCTTTGCTTTGTTAATATTATGGCCTTGGTAGATATAAGCTGTACCATCATTTGATGGTACAGCTTATATATGTAGGGTATCGTGCAATTTTTTGCAACTAATAATTTTTTGTTCCGTAACTTTTTCCATTTATGATCGCATAAAATAATAAAGTTTGAAGTTTAAATATAGGTAAAAAGTTGTTCATATCCTCTCTGTTGAGTTGTGATGCAATGGCGTCACCCATATTGTACCGGAAACAAAACTGAATTCACGGTTAATAAGCAGGATAAGGACATTCACTGGTTAATTGATTATTATGCAGTCGAAGTAAACTATATGATTTACACAGGTCTATAAAGATGCTGTGAAACTTGCTTGAGCTGTTTAACATGGGGTTCAAGGGATTATTTAGGAAATTTATTTTATTCTAGGAGAGATGTGGAGCAAAGAGGAACAACCCGAGTTATGCAGTGACTTACTTGTTCGAATATGGAGGAAACCAACACACAATCGCTACGCATCGAGATTCCAGGTGAATATTTGAGCTACGTGTACAACTAGAACTTCGAAGACTTAAGCTGCATTAGCGTTTATCAAATTAATTTGGTTGATAACGGTTTGCCCTTTCAGGAAATGAATGCATCAAAATCGACGAGCTCACAAGTGGCAAAGAAGATCAAAGCCTTTTGACACTTGGAAAAGATTGTCATGCCTAGATAAAGGCGGTTACATGAAAATATGCTGAGGAAGGGGTATAATAGTAGCCTCTATGCATTCAGAGCATGTATTTTCGTAGAAACACCTGTATACCTTGATTAACAGTTTGAAGTACATTTGCTTCTGACATTGCCCTTATTACCAAGATGTCGAGTTTTAAAGCGACCATTGAAGACAACCTCACAAGTCGCTCTACAAACCTGACCCTCAATTTTTTTCTATGTGCACCCCGTCATGTGTGTCCCGTCGTGTGACCTTTGGGGTATTATGGATGAATAAATCAATAAACACCACAATAAAAATCCGGCACAACCACTCACTGTATTAAAGGGGCCCTGCAACACTTTTCGAGCATGCTCATAAAGCACTGCCGATCGGTAGTCGAGGCTCCCGAGAACACGTGAGCCAAATATTATAGCGATGCGCACGGCCTGGAATTTACAATAAATTCTCAGTCAGCTGAAAATCGCTCCCTCTTCTCTCGACAAATGATGTATTAGTCCGCAAAATGTGACGCGATTGTCGGCAGTTCCAACATTGGCTGATGTTATAATCACGATAACACCCTCATTATTACTTTCGTTGTTAATTTTGAGTTCAATAATTAGATAATATGTATGTTTATATTCTGTTATCGCGTTAAAAACACCGAACAAACAATAATATTAGCGCTTCCGGTCTCACCGACAGCTCGTCTGATCGTAGTTGCGTGGTTCCGTTTTCTTCGCCATGCGCAGTGCCGAAAACGTGAATATTTCTGTGCTTTTGACCATCGCCGGTTGCCGTTGAGAGTGGCAGCCGTTCGAGTGTTGCCTCGTCAGCTGGGAACTGCATCGTCGGCACGTTCTCACGACCGACCGAGGCAGGGGCGCAGCATGATAACAGTGCTGGCGTCCGGTAATGGCGGCGCTTCGGGGTCGTCTGCCAGTGCCGTCTTACGAGGCGGTGTATCGGAGTATGGGCCGAAACCGATCTCAGCTGTCATTCGTTCCAAACGAGCGCGCAGGTTTGCTTCCATGGTTGGCAGAGCGATGAAAACACTACGGCGTTCGAGGTGCACACCCACATTACCAAACCGACGCGCAGTTTTCAAGCACGCGCGATACACAGTGCGATCGGCTCCGCTCGACGAGAACGACGCAAGCCGACCGGAAGTGGTGGCACAGACCACGTGGTTGCGCCCAGACGTCAGAGAGAAAAAAATGAAGAAAAAAATTCCGCCGGCACTCTTGGGCGGAGCCTCGCTCCTCTGCGCTCCCTCCCTCGACTCGCTGCCTAGCTTTCCGCGCGCTCGCGGCGTAGAGTGGAGGGCGAAAGCTGCGCAACGCGATTCTCTAATTTGGTAACACCACTTAGACTTGACGGATTCGAAAATTTTTTGCGGCATATGACTCGTGAAGAGGCATACGTCAATAATGATACTATTCTAATATAACTCAGACAGGTGTTGCAGGGCCCCTTTAATGAATGTTACGTCAAGTAGTCAGCAAGGACCTGGCTGTGGTGCATTGGTGTCAACTGAAAGAAGTTTACCGGGGCAGATCGACGCCTTCATTTAAATGGACAAGTTGTTCGTGTGACGCGGGATTACCACGCACGTGACTCCACTGTGAAGTCTAAATCGTAGTTTATAGTACAACGCAATGTCACGCTCGCGATCGCACTCTGACGCCAGCTATATCTGGAAATCATGCAACTTCCGGTGCGCTCAGGCGCCTGTCTGCAGCATCTTCTGTTGGCGCATTTCTGCGTTGTCGAGTAACGTAGAATAAATTCCACAGTCATAGCAGTGGACATGTAATGTTTATCAAATTGTTATAAGTGCGGGTAGGTAACCCTACACTAGAGTGACAAAAATTAGCCAGTAATAGACATACTTACAGTTACCTAACACCAGCCGACATTACCCAATATTAGCTACGACAATGCAAACACTAAACAACATAGGAAAGCAGCAGCCGCCATTATTCAGCATTAGCCAATACATAATAAATATTACCCTGTGGCGCTCAACACTTACCAGCATCAGCACCGAGTAGCCAATATTAAAACGACAGTTGATGGACATCGCCGAGCAGTAAGCCAACATTACACTGGCGAAAACGAATGAAACACCGTAAACCAACATAAGCAGTCTCTAGTGAATATCACGTTACACTAGCCAGGACTTAGCGAAGATTAACACGTGCCAGCGAACAGTTCCGTTAGCGAATACTAGGCGCCATTACGCTACTGTAGCCACCAGTTGGCCACGAGCATTCATTTTCTGAAAGTGATAGCTTAAAGCTTATAACATGTCTTTCATGCAGAGTCATTCATACTGGTACGTAGCTAGCGCAATCCAAGATTTAGACATCTCCCTGCAAACGACGACAAAGAGGACTGGCGTGTCCTGTGTACGTGCTCTCCTTCTTTTTTGGTCAATGCTGTGCAACTCAGTGCAAATGCGCTTGCAATAGCCACGCTTCATGTCAGTTTACGTAACAACTTTGTGGCGGACGCGCTGGTTGTTCGCTGTACCCGTCACGAAGCTCCGCAATAGCCGTATCGTCGCGGGTGTCTATGTCACAGGGTGAAGAAGCATTGTTTTCACTACCTACCCTTCCCGCGGCTTCTGCGGCTTCAATCTAGGTAGTGAGAACCTCCTGTTAGTGATGCCAAGGATTTTCGACAGGACCCCGCAGTTTGGGAGCACAAGCCGGAAACAGATCGCCCCTAAGCCGACAAGTCTTACTTGATCTATTGTTCCAGTGTGTTGCTATTGCAATAGTTGCTTCGCCATTCCGGTGAAACTGCCCTTTTTATATGTAATAAATATTGAAACATACGTCCGCTAATGAACTGGTGGTAATGAAATGTTATTTGTCATCTTTCATTACTTCTGACGACATAAACGTCATGTGTTTGTCAAGCGTACACATTCTGGTATATAAAATTTTGCCGAAAAAGCTACTGTAATATTCCACCCTATTATGTGTAATCATCAACGTTCATTTCATGATCTGTCACTCATATATGTCAGACGTGCACAGCATGCGGTTCCCATTTCTGTATGTAGCAGATAATAATAAAATACCACGGTTGTATCACGATGGCATCTTGTCATTTATTTCATGACGTACATGAGATTGTCATGCGCCTTCATTTCCTTACTTTGATGTGACCGGGTTTCACCAACAAAAAATGTTAGCACCACTCGGTGCAGGCTGCGCCGCAGTGCTTGGGAAGCTTCGCGATTTTTGCACATTGCTCCGCTTTTTATTTGTGAAACCCCCAGGGTACATTTGTACATTGTGAAGCGGGGGGGGGGGGGGAATACAGGTCATCAGCAAATAAATACAGGAATATTTAAACATAATAAAGTGGTGGAGATACGATGCTACATAATAGTAAGTATTACACACGAATAGTATACTTTATTAACACACAATGGAAATCAATACACAAAGAATACACTGAAGAGCCAATAATAGTTATACCCTTTTGTACAATTCACGATTGCAAGCTTACTATTAGTGCATTCTTAAAACGAGTGGGTTTCAGTGATGGTTACTAATGATGCAGGTAGATTATTGCAATCGATTCAGGCATTAGGGAGGAATGATTGTGAAAATGCTATGGTTGTTGCGACGAGGTACGTTGACTTTATGCACGTGATTATAGCGAGCTGAATGGTACGGTGCCGGGTGGATCCAAAGTGAGCGAAGGAATGCGTTGTGGTAATAGATTTTACGAAATAATGAAATGCGCGATTACTTTCTAACGAGGAGAGAGTAATGGGATATGGAGCATATTCGTCATTAACGTAACACTAGCAAGGCGACGATAGTTAGCCAGGCAGAAACGAGCAACGCGATTTTGTACTGATTCGATTTCAATAATTAATGTAATATGATGAGGATCCCAAGTGAATGAGGCGTATTCCAGTTCGGGGCGCACGTAGTTATATATAGCAGTGGTTTTAATTGGACAGGGCGCAAGCGAAAAATCTCTTCAAATATCCTTATAAGCATTAGCTTTTGATGTTAGGTATTGTATGTGCTGCTTGCAAGAGAGGTCGTTGGTTATATGAACGCCTAGATAACGGTAGCTTTTAGCGGATTTAAGTTGGCAGTTATTTTGTGCATAAGTAGGGCAGGTTGTGTTAGAACAAGAAATGCACATCGATTTACATTCATTAATGTTGAGCTCCATGCACCAAGTGAGGCGCCACTTATGTATGTTATTTAAGTCGGATTGAAGGGCTACTATGTCAGAAGCAAAATAATTTTACGGTTTATAAAACAGTTGTCCGCGAATAAGCAAATATTTGAGGAAATGCTATCGGGTAGATCGTTATATATATTAAAAATAAAAGAGGACCTAGAACAGACCCTCGAGGAACACCTGATTCAACTGGAGCCCTGTTAGATGCGGAGTCATTAGCTACAACAAATTGAGAACGAGAAGAAAGGAAAGATTGGATCCGGCCAAGTACTCCCGGGTCAATGTATAGTGCGCTTATTTTATGTAGAAGCAAGAATTGTTTAACCCTGTCAAATGCTTTCGAAAGTCTACAAAGATGCAATCACTGAAAAAACTGTTATCAATATACACGTGCAAGTCATTTGTAAAAGTTACCAGCTGAGTCTCACAGGAAAGCGATATTTTAAAGCCGTTTTGACTCTTTGAGAAAAAGTTGTTTTCTTCCAGAAATGTAACATGGTTAGAAAATATGATGTGCTCCATTTATTTTGCATGGTATCGAGGTTAGCGATATGGGCCTGTAGTTAGATGGATCATGAGTTTCGCCAGATTTGGGAATCGGAATAATTTTCCCTGTTTTCCAGTCAAGGTGAAGACCGGTATGATTGTGAAAAATGCTCTTTAGGATAATCGAGGAATACTCGCTGGTATTTTTCCGAAACTTTGCCGTGATACCATCGATTCCGCAAGAAGACGTAAGCTTGAGGCTATTATTTTTATTATGCCGGTGGGGTTGAAAATTATCGGATCCATAGGCGCGATAGCCTCGGAAGTTCGAGATCATGTCTTGCAGGTGTGAAAGCCTTTATGAACGTATTACTTAGAATAGTAGCGCAGTGGTGCTGGGGTATGGGTTCACCGATAGGGAACTGAGTGTTACGGTTTTTGATTCAGTAAGTTTATTACACTCCAGAAGCTTTTGGGATTGTTGATAAGCGTGGTCGGGAGGGTGGTATTAAAAAATAAAATTTAGTATCATTTATTGCAGATCCGTAGGTCGAGGCAGCTTCTTTGTAAGCTGTCCATGTAGCCTCGTTTGGTATCATCCTAACTGTGCGAAAGAGACGTTTTTCTTTTTAGATAGTCATTTCAAGGATTTAGGATACCGTGGAGCATTGTTATTCGAGAATACACGCCTCGTTGGGATAAACTGGTTGACAAGATTGTGAGTTTTTTCTTTAAAATTTTTCCAGTTAGTATCCTGTGAGCGCTCAGCGGCATTAGGCAGGAAATTATCAAGGAAAACACCAAGTTCATAGTTGATAGCCGTGAAATTGGTTTTTTTTTTGTACTCACGAATGGTTTTAAGACTGTTATGTGACGGGAAAATTGAAAGGCTAATGGTAAAATGCAAGACGTCATGATCGCTCAGGCCGAGCGAGTGTGTAACCTGGGATATGATATCTGTTGATGATGTTGAAACGAGATCTAAAGTGATGATGTGGTGTTAGTTACGCGTGTAGGCGAAGTAACAACTTGGAGTAAGCTGAAGTCTGCGCATATGTCCATAAAACGTTTGATACTGCGGAAGCTGGATTGAATGAAGGACACGTGCCTGACGCCAAAATGTCCGGGAAATTAAAATCTCCCATAAATAGAATTGGTGGATCTGGGAAACAAGTACTTATATAACATATAAAAGTCGCGGCTGAGGAAGGTGCCCGGTAACAAGAACCAATGACCACCTTTTAAAATATACAGCAACACAGCACCATACACATTCAATGTCACATGTTATAGACACAGGAAAACAGTCTAAACATTCATTAACAAAAATGAACACGTCACCACCCAGTCCTTTAGCGCGGTCGGTACGATAAACATTGTAATTTTATTACAGTTAAATAACTCGGTGTTTGTAACATGACTCGTCAACCAGTCTCGGTTAGTGCAATTATATCTGCATCACAGTCATCTATTAGGCCGCATAGAAAATCTCTTTAGTTAAGACACTACAAATATTAGTAAAGAGAACCGGTAGTCTAGATTTTATCGGATGCGCGTCCCTACCCTTCGCGTCATCCTATGTGGGTGCTGTTGATATATTGCGCCGTGGTCTTAAGACTCGGACAGACGCGGCGGTGTCATAGTGGTACTTGATGGCTTCATTTCATAGACCTTTTGTTCGTTGGCGTCGTAGCCATAGCATTTCCCATCAATTAATAGCTTTTGTGCCTTAACTTGTATGGCAGATTCAGATTTTTTTACGTATTCGACAAGGAGTTTTCTTGCATGACGTGTAGCGGGACAGAAGTCTTCACTAACAGAGCCCTCTTTTAGCCGTGCACGTTTGCATAGGATTTCTACTTTGGCTTTATAGGCGGTGAAAACTGACAATTAAAAGACGTGATTTTCCTTGGGAAAAAATTGGCCGCGTATCTGCGTGCTTCGCTGCAAATGTCGTCTAAAGACGATAGAAGAGGCGCTGCGTGAGATATGAACGTCATCTGGCAATACGTCGGGAAACGTGAATGCTGTGTTGCGGGCTCGTAGTCCCGGCGCAGCAGCAGGTGAAGACCGGCGGTGACCAACGCGACCGGCGGGGACGCCAGCCAGCCCGAACACAGGGTTTGGCGCGAAGCGCCGAAGCAGAAGAAACGTCCGCACTCAACTAGTACTCTCCACACCCTCTTTCATATTCACGTCGCCTGGGTAAAGCAGGAATGCCAGAGCGGCGCCCCATGGCATTCGTACAGTGCAATACTGAACCGATACCGAAACACAACAATGAGCTCGTGCAGAGGGCATGGAGGAAGCCAAATTTCGGCGCAGTCGCATTTTCAGCGCAGCTTAAGAAACTAGGGTCTCTAGAATTACGTATCTATGTATCTTCTATTAAAGGAACACACCACCTAATACTTACCTAGTGATGTTGCACCTCAGATATGCGTAATGTTTGCTTTTTGATCAACAATGTACACAAGTATGAACCTAGTCAGCCGTTCATGATGGCAGGCCCTTGGGCAAGTGGTTCAG
>NW_023615400.1:22500-60410 GCF_013339695.2 Rhipicephalus sanguineus
ACTGAGACCCCGAGGAAATGGATCATGCGCTTATGGGCTTCCTTGGCAACCAATTTCAAGTGCACTTGCGAGGAACCCACTACGCTATAAATCATTGTAGTTTTTGAGAAGTAGGGCAGCAGGCACTGTGCCATTTTTCGTCATTCTATGGAGAGCGTTGGTACCTGCTAAACCCATGTGAGGCATTTTGCGCACTTTGTTGATGCTGTGCCTGATGACGATGAAGAATTATGGCTGAGCCCTTTTTAATGGATTGGAAGCTTTAAACAACCCACTAGTTACCTAATTCGCATTGTGTGACGCCCGGTCGTTATTTACCCTCCCACCACGCTTTATGACATACGTTAACGTGAGAAAGAGAGAGAGAGGGGGGAATTAACTTTATTGAGACCCTGTGGTTATGGATCATGGGATGCTTATGGGCTTCCTTGGCAACTAATAGAAGTGCACTTGCGAGGAGCCCACTACACTATTAATCCTCACATAAATGACGCTTAGAATAACAGCTGAGCTAGCTGGTACGTATTCATTCAAAAAAGAGACAGGGCGTGCAAACACGGACACAAGAAAGAGGTCAGGACACCACAAACGCCGACTAACAACTGGAGAGACGCACAATGGCTGAAAAGAAAAAAGGCACGAAAACTTATCTGCGCATGCCCATGCAACCGGCGAAGCTATCGGTCCGGCACGCGTGGTGGTCTACGTGGAAGATAACTGTTAAGGCATTTGATTTCATCTTTATGCAAGTTAATCGACGGTTGGCTCGCGCATGCGCTACCACTATTCTCGATATGCCATGCTTCAATCATCAGGCGCGTTTCTTCATTTCTGTGCCGGTACAACACGCATTCATCGAATTTTGGCGTGCAGTTACAATTTCGACAATGTAAAGATAGATTAGAAGGTGAGCCTCCTGTCAGCGATCTTTTATGTTCCAACAATCTCTGGTTAATGCATCGGCCCGTCTGTCCTACGTAGAAGCGGCCGCAGCTGAAAGGGACCTTATACACCACACTCGTACGGCAATCAGTGAATTTGTTGGTGTGTTTTGCGAAACATATATCGGTCCGCTTCTTGTCTTTTACTCGCTCATTCTTCCTCTGCACAGCGGCACACACCTTACCTAGCTTATTTGCAGCCGTGAAAACAACATTAACGCCGTATCTACTTCCTACTTTCTTTAGCCTGTGAGATATGCAATGAATGTACGGTATACCTACGACACGTTTCTTCCTATCGCTTTCTGCAACCATGCTCGGACTTAACACAATAGACTTCTTTAAACGTTCAGCGACCGAGGCCACTGCATCACGAGGATACCCTACATCTAAAAGACGGGTAACCTGTGCGCTAAAGCGATCACTCATTTTGTGCTCACACGACTTGGTGAGGGCTGACTTAAGGCAAGACATGGCGATGCAGTTTTTTACAACCTTCGAGTGCTTCGACGAAAACTTTAACAGCGGTTTCGAAGATCTAGGAGAATACTGCCAGCACACATGGTTCTTCTGGAACGTTAAGGAAATGTCTAGAAATTGTATTCCATTATTCTGAAGGCACCTCTTTAGTAAAGCTCAGCCCTCCTCCATTTAATTCAAATTTTTCGCTTACGGAAGTTACCACCTTTTCAAGGTCCTCATCGCCACGCGTGCCGGATTGATAGCATGGGCATGCGCAGATAAGTTTTCGTGCCTTCTTTCTTTTCAGCCGTTGTGCGTCTCTTCAGTTGTTAGTCGGCATTTGTGGTGTCCTGACCTCTTTCTTTTGTCCGTGTTTGCACGCCCTGTCTCTTTTTAGAATGAAATCATCACAATTTTTGTGAAGTAGGGAAGCAGTCACTATGTAATTTTTCGTCATTCTGCGGAGAACCGTGGTACCCACTAAACACATGTAAGGCATTATGTGCACTTTGTTGATGCTGTGGCTGATGACGATAAAGAATTATGCCAGAACCCTTTGAAATGGATGGGTTGGAAGCATTCAACAACGTTGCGCAATTCGCATTGTGTGACGCCCTGTTCCAGATTTCGCGCTGTGTGGCGCCTGGTTGTTATTTTACTCCTCTACCACGCTACATTACATATGTTAATGTGGTTCCTTCCCGACGTGAATACTGTATAGGGTCTTTTTGCAAAGCAGTTTCAAGCACTGGCACGGCTCTGGGGTAGAATACAGGGCTCCCACGCAAAGGACCCAGGTTCGAACCTCGTTCCATGCCGGATATTTCTTCTTGTTTTGTTTTACAGCGAAAGCTGTTATGAGAACAACAAAAGCCGTTTTAGGGCCGTAGTCGTCCGCGCCGCTGCCGCCGGTATCCGTAACCACTATCGCGCGAAATTAAAAAAACAACTAAATGGAAAAACATGGAAAAGCTTTTTCACGTTGTAAATGAGGAATGCTGAGAGTTCAGGTTTAAACGTGCAACCGAATGTGACCTGCCACAACCAGGGAAGTTGTACATTAGTTCCCACTAAAGAAGAAGTTATATTTTGTGGCAGGGAGGAGGGAATTGCCAATACTAAGAAGAAAAGAAGAAGTTGGCTTCTCGCTTCAAGTTCTGTTAGACGAATGCATAAGGGACCGCGTTATTATATTTTTCTTTATGGAAGCACACATGTCTTCTAGTCTATGTGCGGCTGTGTCGTGTCCTCTCCTGTAATTTGAGAGAGAGCACGTATAGATATGCCTTATCCGCTCTTGCTCTGAGGAAACATGGTAAAATTGAACGTATTTACAGCCAACCACAAACGTTTGCGGGTCACGCGAGTGCGTGCCAACTGCCTGTCCGTGCCACCTAGCGGTGCGCCATCTGCCGTCGACCGCAGCGCTGGACCAAAAGCAGGTATTCTTGTTATAACCTGTTATATCAATTTTCTACTGCAGCGGAGCGCATTGCTAGTTCGTTGTTTTCAGCAAAGCGCTTACCTGCGGTATGAGCGACACACTTCTACTTTGATAGTAGAATCAAAGCTACCACAGCGTGCTTTGAACGGTGTGTCGCCGTTGGGTAGACATCGCTTTGTGAGAGAGATTGTGACTGATAAGTAATGCTGATAGGCTGTCCTCGAGACAGAAGCAAGTAGCCATGACTGCCGAACAGCACGTCGCGCTTAAAACTGAAAGGTGGAAAATATTCGCGCCCAGTGACAAAATAGCCAGGCTATCGATTAAGGGCTGGATAGTTCTTGGGCATAGCGCTGCTGTCGATCGCCGCTTATGTAACGAAAATATCTCGAAGAGCCTTCTGGCCACGCGCGCGTGTGCTCTGTAAACTTTTTCGGTTGACGGTACTTTTAGGATCTACCCTTGAAATAGAAGTGGCCCCGGTCGATATGAATGTTTAGTATTGTTTGTCTTTTGCGCGCCCACCCTTCTTGCCTTCTTATGACTTATGAATCACCGGATCCTTAGAAACCATACTGATCTATGTATATGCCGCAAAATGAATGGGGAAGAGACGCTTCGGTGCCCTGATTCCATGCTTCCTTTTTTTTGCCTTTGGACAAGCCATGCTGGTATATGTCACCTGTCTGTACCCGTACTGAAATATATATGAAAGAGACGAAGAAAAGAGAGCTTCAGAATTGTCCACTTACAAATAGTGGTTAGCGAAATAAGTTGGCGACCCATATGGCGTCGTGACGCCTTCCGTTTCGTTCAAAAATTACCTGCGCCACCCCCCCCTCCCTTTTAACGTGTACTACGAGATGAGTGGAGTTGAACATTACATCATATGCAAAGGAACATTTCAGATGGCGTTCGCGCGTAACATGTGGATGGCGCCGCAGCCATGTTAGACTCGACGAACAGTGATGTGACAAAATGCAGATAGTTACCTGGCAGTTTGTTGTGACACAAAGCAACAAGTAAATTGTTGACATACTCTTGAAACACTTAACATTAGTGGCGTACAAAAAGAGAAGTTAATTTCATGTCGAACAGCCACACCAAATTATTTTACTATTGTGAAAGCCTAGTTAAAGCTCATTCACACCTACCAGTAGCACTGGTCGCTCAGCCACCTGCGACTGGCGACCACAAAGCGACTCAAGCCGACCGATGTTCACCGCTGCCTGCGAACTATACCTGTCGCCGCACTGAATTCGCATCCGTAATGTCATTGCCCCCTTAAATAGACACGCCGTTTTCCCGCATCTGATTGGTTCAGAGTTTCGAGACGGTAGTCGCGCATTCAGAAACCCGAGCAACAAGCGACTGTACCAACGCAGTCGCTTTCCGACGCAGCGGACATTTTCGGCCATTTGAGACCAGGTGCCACACGACCAGTACTAGTCGCAGGTGTGAACGAACATTAAGAGATTTGAATACACTGAACGGTAATATAAATAATAGCCTCTACAACTCGAGCTGTGACTGTTGATAATTATGGTCGTCTTAAGATGATTCAGTATCCGAATGTACTTTACAGGAACGACCGGAAGGGGCTCTGAGGACGGGAAGAAAGTGAAGACTACGTTAGTTATGAACGTCATAGAATACATCCTGTTCGGAGTACTGGTCCTCGCAAATTTCTGCTTGGGTCTTTACTTTTCCTTCAAAAAACGTCGGCAACCAGCTGGTTCAAGTTCCGCTGCGATGGAAGTGTTCCTAGGAGGCCGCAGGCTCATGATGCTTCCTCTGGCCGCTTCGACGGTGGCATCAGTTTACACGTCGACGGGGCTTGTCGGCTTCCCTTCTCACTTTTACGCCTATGGATGGCACCTCTTTTGGGGTGCACTATGCCGCTGTTTATTTTCCCGTTGGCTACGCACGTATTTGTACCTGTTCTCTACGGTCTGGGCATTACGTCGATCTTTGAGGTGAGTAGAACGTTCTTTTATAGAAATTTGCTCGTGGTTAAATCAAGCTTGTCGTGCTATAGCTCGATTTTACTTCTTTTGGGAAAGGACAAGACCATTGGTTTGGGGAAGCTTAGCTCTATTGCATACGTTTATTGCTACACTCCGTGACAAGGAATCCAAAGCGTAGCACCACATACAGCACACTCACGCTACTTGGCGCCATCGGTGCACTCGGCGCGAACTCACAGCGAACTTGGATGCAGCCAGCGCCTCTGGCGGTAGTGGCACGAAACACTGACCTTGAGTCCTTTAGATGTAAAAATATAAGGTGATTGTCTGTGCAATAATGAAATATTTAATTACAATCTAATTACGTCAATTTACGTAAACTACCACAAAGCAACATAATACTTCATTTTCTTAGCATGTAATATAGAGTGTCTTAGAATAACGCTGCGCGAACTTGACACGTTTGCAAGCATTGCATCATAATTAGAGCCTGAAGGGAATAAGAAAAAAACCCTTCTCTTTCATGCTTGAAAGCATCATGACACTTTTTCTGAGTCTAAATGTGGCTTAGATACTTTGAGTTTTAGAAGAATAAGTAAAGTAAAATCAGCATTGCATTTTTCAGCATGCAAGGCAAGACCTAATTGCTAGTGCATTCATGTTGCGCTGTGTGTATGGCAACAAAGATTTTGTAGTGCGTGGTGCGCGGTGTTGGTTCACCGAGGAAATGACAACGCTTTAAACAGGAAGAGGTGTATCAGAGCAAATCGGTTAACAAAAACTGCTCGCACAACAGCAGGTTGGCATTAAATCTAGCAATGACTGCTTCTGATGATCTGTGAAGCTCAGACAGACATGAAGCAACGATAGTGAGAAACGAGGCAAATATGTTAAAATTAATATTCAACAATAATTTATTAAACTCCAGAGTTTTTTTATAGTTTATGTTCCATCCTCTCACTGTTGCTCATTCTACTCCTGTGCACCACTCTCTTGACATCTCCTCTACTAGGTCATGTTACTAGAAATGTATCAGCTAGCTATGTTTTACTCTTTTAATTACGGTACCCTAAGCAGCAAACTGCCCTCCGCATGTCTAATGCGTTGATAAAAATATTCACTGGTTGTCGAGTTCCAGCCGACCCAATTAATGGCGCATTCACGGAACGCTTATGCAACAATAACTAAACGCTTTTACATTGCTCTCCAAATATATTTATGCACATATCTTCTGATAGTTCACAAGTTAACGTTTCTCTACTTCTCCGTAAAATGCTTCTGCGTAAGGAAAGGTCCCACAAGCGCATTCATTGAAACGATACGGAAAATACGAACCTTGCCATTTCCTAATAACAGAGCATGGTCTAGTAGGCGATTATCATTGCGATCCCAAATACATGGACACTCTCGGCTGATTTTGCCGTCGCCATCATGCCCAAGATATGTGTATGTATGTATGTATGTATGTATGTATGTATGTATGATGTATGTATGTATGTATGTATGTATGTATGTATGTATGTATGTATGTATGTATGTTGTATGTATGTATGTATGATGTATGTAAAAAGGGCACAAAGAAAATTAAATCGAAAGAAAAAAATTCCGAAGCACCCGAGCGGGATTCGCACCATCGACCCCGCGCTCCCCAGCCCGCTGCATTAGACAACTCAACCTTGACCCATACTTTTTTTCATTATTTATCCCACTGAGTATTACAGTGCCACAATAATAACACAATGCAGCAAGCAAAAGACAATCACATAGCGACAATAAGCGCTCAAAGCGTTACTAAGACACACTCGATGGCTAACACAACGTGCAGTAGAACGGTGAGAGTTCTTCACATCGTGGTTATATCGGAAACATGCGCCGGCGAAATAACGGCGACCTATTTATATTCGCATTTTCGGACAGTTTCATGATATCGATAGCAGCAGCACGTGTTACACCCCAAGAAACCTCCGGTCACCTCATGATCACTCTCGTAACGCCGAACTAGGAACGTGTTTTAAGGGGCGAAGCTCCTTATGCCGTGGGTCTGTCCATCCTTCGTTTGTTTGTAGCGTTGTAGTAGCCACCTCTAGCTCGTGAGAAGCGCGCGTTCTGGTATGCAGTGGAAGAAGAATACGACGTTGACGAGTGAGACTCTCGTGCGTGTTCGCCTGTGTGGCATTCTTTCTTCTTTACTGCGCGCGTTCTGGTATGGAGTAGAAGAAGACGACGTTGACGAGTGACACTCTCGTTTTGCGTGTTCGCCTGTGGGGCGTTCTTTCTTCTTTACTACGTCTCGTGTTTTCAACGTCACCCGAAGACAACATTTCAGAAGTAACGCGCCATGAGGCTCCCTCTTGGCACGCTTTCTCTTTAGCTCGGAGTCACCAGATGGAAGACAAGGCTGCGGAACGGAGGGCACGGAAGGCGGCGGCAGCGCGCGCTCGCAGACAGAATCCTGAGGTGAAAGCCCGTGAGGTCGAAGCTGCACGTCGACGCCGCGAAGCAGGTTCCGCCGTTCGAGCTCGCGAAGCCGAAGCTGCTCGACTAGCTGCACGGCTGCGGCGAGAGGACCCCGCCATTCGAGCCCGCGAGGCCGAAGCTGCTCGACAAGCTGCACGGCGGCGGCGCGAAGACCCCACCGTTCGAGCCCGCGAGGCCGAAGCTGCTCGACAAGCTGCACGGCTCCGGCGCGAAGACCCCGCCGTTCGAGCCCGCGAGGCCGAAGCTGCACGGCTGCGGCGCGAATCGGATCTTCAAAATGTGAAGGACCGTGTAGCGGGCGAGAAAGCGCGCGTACCGGCAGGCAGAGCCCGAGGCTGTGCGAGCACGTGAAGTGGATGCAAAACGCATCAGGCGGGCTCTGCCCGAAGGCGCCGACGCGCGCTTCAGCGGGACTTCCTTGATAAGTTTAGGCCATGGTTGCGGTGTGTGCAATAGATTGTGGTTCTCAAACAGTCAATCAGTCAGTCAATGAACTTTATTTATAATTGTCCTGAGGAGCCGATTCCCCTCAAGAGGGAGGGTCGGCTGCGGGCCGCACCCACGTGGGGACAGAAGAGCGAGCCCTCCGCAAATTGCTGGGCCCTCTGGACAGCCCGGATTTGGACCTCCGGTCCGAGCTGGTGATTGCCGTCCTCCAGGCGTCCTCTGTGGTGAGATTCTCGCAGTCGCGCAGCGCCGGGCATTGCCAGAGCATGTGGGCTAACGTGCATCGTCTCTCATCGCAATGAGGGCAGTGCGCCTTTATGCTGTCAATAAATTTGCTGTACACTAAAGGCGACGGGTAAGTACCCGTTTGCAGCATTCTTAATGTGACTGACTGGGTCCTCGAGAGTTGCGGGTGCGGGAGTGGAAAGCTACGCCTGGCCAATTGATAATGTTTGCAGATCTCATTAAAGGTAAGGGGAGAATCAAGCTGCCGGATGCCATCCCCAAAATTAGATGCCGATTGCCCGTCACGGTGGGACAGTTCGCGTGCGCGGGTATGGGCAAGCTCATTGGCATTGGGGATAACAGTGTGGACATCCTTGCCCATGTGGGCAGGAAACCAGGTGATGTTGCCGTCGATTTCTGTGCAATTTGGTCTTTTCGTAAGAATATGGGCCGCCTGCTCGCAGATTGACCCGGTCATGAACGCTCGTGCAGCAGCCCGAGAATCAGTGAAAATGCGCGTGCGCATGGGAATCGCCACGGCCAGTGCTATAGCAGCCTGCTCTGCCCTGGCCGGCGTGGTATCTCGAAGAGACGCTGCTGTGAGGAGTTTACCGTGAAGGTCAGTGACCACAGCCACGAAATTGGCTGTGCCGGGATACTGTGCTGCGTCAACGAAACCACAAGTTCAGGGGTGGCAGAGGCGGAACTGAGGAGCGACCTAACCCTAGCTGCCCGGCGGCCGACATTATATAGTGGGTGAACGTTTCTAGGAAGTGGTGAGACCGTAATCTGCTCCCTCAGTTTGGGTGGAAGTTGTATCTTTTGTCTGCTACCATAGTTTGTTCGCAGCCCAGAAACTCCAGGATGCGCCTCCCAGCTTTGGAAGAGGACAGTCGTGCAGCTTGTGCTGTTTGTTGCGCTTCTGCAATCTCATAAAATGTATTATGCATACCAAGAGCCTTGAGCCTTTCCTCATTAGTGTTGTTTGGTAGACCAAAAACCTTCTTAATGCACTTTCGAATAATCGCATCCAGTTTCCCTTGTTCTTTCCTTTCCCACCTATGCGCTGCGGCAATGTAATTAATGTGACTCATAAGAAAGGCATGGAAAAGCCTCATGAGGTTGGCCTCACAAAGCCCTCCACGCCTGTTAGATACCCGAAGTATAAGCTTGACCATGTTCTCCGCCTTCGCCGCAATACGGGTCAGAGTATGAGAGTTACTTCCGTGCTCCTCCAGGAACATGCCTAATATCCGAATTTTATTGACTCGTGGGATGGCCTGCCCTGACCGTGTGTGAATTTTGATCCTAATCTCTTCCAGCGGAAATGGAATGGTGGTGAACTTGCGTTTCTTCTGCTGTGTGTACAGGAGGAGCTCCGACTTGGCGGTCGACAAGTGCAGCCCCGTGCTATCCAAAAACTCTTCCGTGCACCTGAGGGCCTGCTGGAGGGACTCCTCAACGTCTCCGTCCCTACCCCCAGTGCACCATATAGTAATATCGTCCGCATACAGCGCATGTCCGATGCGGTCAATACGAGCGAGTTCGAGTGAGAGTTTCCTCATCGCGATGTTAAAAATAATGGCGAAATGACCGATCCCTGAGGGGTTCCCCTAGGTCCAAGTTGAAATTCCTTGGAGCAGAGGTCCCCGAGCCGAATTGTGGCAACGCGATCCCTGAGAAAAGAGCGGACGAACCCGTAAAAGCGGGCCCCCAATCCCAACTCGGAGATCGAATCCAGTATGTGGGCATGTGAGATATCATCAAAAGCTTTCTCCAGATCGAGCGCAAGAATCCCTCGAACGTCTGTGGTGTCCACGTCAAGAATCTGATGTTTAATCATTTCATAACGTCTTGCGTAGAGAGCGCGGGACGAAAGCCAATGAGATTGAAAGGAAAGAGCTCGTAGTGTTCAATGTGATGGGAAATTCGGTTAAGGATTGCATGCTCTGCGACCTTACACACGCAAGACGTGAGCGAGATCGGCAGGAGCGTGCCGAGTCCGAGAGGTTTACCAGGCTTGGGAATGAGGACGACAGAGGCCGTTCGCCACTCCTCCGGCACCTGCCCCGACTCCCACACCCGGTTGACCTCGTCAGTTAGAAGCTCAATGGATCTATCGTCCAGATTTTTAAGTAGCCTGTTAGTGATACCATCCGGCCCGGGAGCCGACTTTCCATTGAGATTGAAAAGGACCGCCCTAATCTCCGCCGTGTCGAAGGGGGAGTCCAGCTCTGCAACCTCCAGGCCGGAAAAAATTGGGGTAGTCTGCATCCGTGGTAGCCCCCAGGGGGAGGTACCTATCCGCAAGCTGTTGTAAGATTTGATCATCGGAGAGTCCAGCAGACCTCTCCTTGTGAATGAGCCGATCAACAGTGTGTCTCTGATTAGATTTAGTTTGCTTATCTCCGAGTAGGTGCTTGAGAATGTTCCATTTTGCCCCTGACCGCATCTGCCCATCGACAGCGTTACAGACCTCATCCCATTGTTGTCTAGCCAGGGTTTGGCTGTACGACTGAATTTCCTGATTGAGTAGAGCAATTTTCCGTCTGAACCGCCTGTTGAGTCGCTGCGTACGCCATCTGTTAAGTATGGAGTTTTTGGTTTCAAGGAGCCTCGCTAGGCGGCTGTCCATGCGCTCGGTTTTGAGATCCGTCTCCACCACCTTAGTGGCAGCTTTGACATCTGTCTTAAGCCGCTCAAGTAGCTGGCCAAGGTCATCGTACTCAATTTCATCGCTCTTTCTGAGTTCCCGAAAGGCATCCCAATCAACAATTTTGAAAACCCGCGGCCGTGGTGCTTTAATCGCGAGGGAGATAGACGCGATGAAATGGTCACTCCCCAAGTTCTCATGCAAGTTCTGCCAGAAAGGGCATTCGACGTTCCTGACAAAGGCCAGGTCCGGCGTGGTGTCCCTTGCTACAGAATTACCGAGGCGTGTGGGAAAGGTGTGATCAGTAACTAATAACATGTTAAGATTTGTAGTATGCTGCAGAAGCGTCCGCCCCTTAGCCGTATTATTGATATAGCCCCATGTCTGATGTTGCGCATTGAAGTCGCCAGCAACTGTAAACGGAGCCGAGCCCGCGATTTTGGAGGCTTTGCCGAGAAGCGCATTGAAAGTGTCCCGAGTATCAGATGGTGAGCTATAAACGTTCAGTATGAAAAGGTGCTCCTTAAGCCGAGAGTTTGGGATTAACTCAATGAATACGTGTTCCACCTTTAGGTCTGGGCGTACCTCGCGAATCTCAAACGAGAGCTCTTTGGATATGAGGGTGGCGACCCCGCGTTTTCCTTCCCCCCAGCAGGCCACGGAGCGATAACCCCGAAGGGCCACCTCTCCTTTAAGGGTCTCCTGGAGGAGTATTACGGCTGGCTTATTCGCCTGTGAGCTAATGAACTGCTGCAAGACCGCCTTCTTCCGCTGGAAGCTCGCGCAATTCCATTGCCAAATGACAAATTCCTTATTTAGCTTCGCCATGATTGCTACTGAAGTTTTGCTCCACCACCGCCACCCTTGCAGAAAGGGACTGGATGATAGAGCTGACACCAGCGATGGCTTCCTTAATTTCACGGACCGCCCCCGTAATTTCCTGTTTAAAGTCACTGAACTCCTTCTCGATATCTACCGGAGGGTCAGCGGCTTTTCGCTTACCGCCTCTGGGTTGTGTCTCGGCCTGCTGCACTTTCACCGCCCCTTCCGGCGTGCGTTCGCGCTGCCTAAGCTCCTCAACTAATGCTTTAATCTCCTGAAGCTCACTCCTCAGAGTTGCATTCTCACGCTCTAGCTGCTGTATTCTAGCCGTAGCTTGCTCTGGCAACTGGCGCTGCACGATAGTGCGAGACTCACGTTTTTGGCCAACTCGTTCAGCCCAGGTAGGTTCCTGTTGAATCCGGACACAGGAGGCAGACCTATCCCTCGAGCGAGAGCGGTGACCCGCACCCGGCCCAGGAGTATCAAGTCCGCCCCCCTGGTTGACTCCGAGCCCGGCAGCTTGCTGTGGCACGAACTCCCCGCGCTGCTTGTTTGCTTTTCTGCGTCGTCGCCTTCTACGCCGAACGATGTAGGGGACCTGGTACCTGCTTTTGCAGGCCCGATCTGCCGTCGGATGCGCTCCTCCACAGATGGAGCACTTCGGCTGGCACGTGTGATTCTCAGGGGGCGATGAGACCCCACAGTCCGGGCAGGTGATGACCGTAGGGGTAGGACAAACGTCCGAGCGATGTCCCAGTTTTCCGCAGGTTCGACAGGCGTCGATTTGTCGTCGGTAGAGAGTGCACCTGATCATGTTCGTCCCATACATGACGTAGTTTGGAACTTTCATACCGTCGAACAGGACGATCACCGTGGGCGTTTGCTTGATGCGCCGTACTCCGAGAACCTTCGGATTTCTCGCGTGCACGAAGAGCTCACCAAGCCGGTCGTCAGACAGCTCAGGGTCAATACCCCGAACAACTCCTCTGCACGTATCTCCGGGTGGCATCACGTAAGTAGAGACTTCATGGAGCGTTTCTCCCACGCGAATTTGCTTCACTTTAGCGTAGGCTTCCGCGTTCCTAGCGTGTGGCGTGCTGATCGCAAAAATGTTCTGCATTTCATTGGCACAAACAATATCCTCCTCTGCCTGCGGCGGGCCGAGACAAGCAGCCATCACCAAAGCTTGGGTAACCTTGAGTCGACTGACCTTGCGCACATCCATGCCTCCCTTTGGACGCACGACAACCCGGTAGTTATCTTTAGGCAATCGTGGCAGGCGCGACGCAGCGATGAGCTTGTTTATCGGCCCCTTCGGGTGCGCTGGACGGGCGGCACTATTACCGGCACTAAGGCCAGCGCTGTCGCCGGGCGTAAAATCCTGACGCTGCTTCTTCCGAGAGTGGGCAACAATCCATCCGGAGGCTTCATCCTCCTGCTTGGAGATTTCTTCGCCGAAGATCATCTCCTCGAGCGGCATCCTCGAAGCGTCTCGCTCGGCAGGCCGAGCAGAGCGCCAACTTGGCACGGGGTGAAAAACCCCAATAAAAGGTCGAAAACTTGACCTACCCGCAAAAGTCGGGTATCCACTCGATCCTTGAAAGAAACTGGATCAGATGAGTCGAAAAACCGAGGTCGATCGGCAAAGTTGCGGCCAAAAACATTGAAAAAAAGCAGGAGCCGATGCGAGCGCGTCCGCCTCGCGTCTAGCAAGCGGTGTTCTAAGCAATAGCGTCCGTAGTCTGGAAACGTTCATATGCGCATGCTATGCGTATGACTAACTTATGCTTGTCATTGAACATTCCCAAGCTTAATTTCGACGAAGCTTGGTGCGTGATACCCCCGCATTAGCGACAAAGCATATATGCATGGTTGTGTTCAACGGGTCGTACCTTTTTGACCCCCAGTTACCCATGTCGGTGACTTCGGATTACTAAATGTTAGTACTGCCACCTAATTTTGTGAAGTGCTTATTGGTAGTATCGCATGACTGAATTTGTGACAATGAGGGACACAGTAGTCGAAGGCACCGAATAGGTGTGCTATAGAGGTTGTATGAACAGGAAAAACTCAGAGGGACCCTTACGCGGTCGCCTAAGACGACTCGAAGGCGATAGCCATTTTAACGCGATAGCGTTAGAGAGCTCGTTTCGCAGAAGTGCCGGCGTCGCTACGTAGCTGGTGAGCGAAAAATCGTCCGTGACCGAGACATCGAGAAAGGTGTAAATAAAATAAACAATAAAAATCTTCGGTCCTATTGAGGATCGAACCCGGGCCGTTTGCGTGGCAAGCAGGTGTTCTACCACAAGGCCACGCTGTTACTTGCGACTGCTTCGGGAAAAAACATGACAAACACTGTAAGGAGTGGAAGGAGTCTCCTCAACGCACTTTGTTCGGCAGGTGTCACGCTGAAAATGAGCCCATTCGGCGATTTGTAGGCGCATTGGCGAGGCCGTCAAACTACGTTTTTTGCGCGACGCCATGCTTCGAAAAAAGCCGGGATAGCGCAGCCATCGCCGCTAAAAACATAAACGAACTTTCAAACAGCTCTAAAATTGGACAACTATGTCCATCTAGCGGAAAACATATCAAGCCAACACCTTCTTTCTAGAGGAGGCGTTTATCAAGCAAACAGCAAACACTAGGTAATGTGCTGCCATCTGTGAGGTATTGTGAGAAATATGTCTCGACTCTAGCACAAGGAAGTGCTTTAGATCGAAAACCTGTACCATTACTATAGATACAGAGCGCGCGCGTGTGTGTGTGTGTGTCTGTGTGCGTGTGCGTGTGTGTGCAACAACACACATTAATAAGTATGCACTTAGTGGTTGAAGTGCGCACTAGGGGCCGGATTTCGCTATCGCGTTCAACTCTTAAAGGCGAAGCTTAAGGGTCCCCCAATTTTTCTTGTTCTTTTTCTTCTCAGTCGACATGCTAATCCTCTTTCTCCCCCGCCACATCAAAAAGCTCTCCGAACTCAAAGGGAGGCTGAAGCACTTAAAAAAAATGACTTTCTAGTGTGTAATCATAGTTTGATCCCTGCTGAATTCGAAAACCAATGTGAGAATTCACTGAAGTGAACGCAAATAGCATTTCTTGGCAAAAAACCACGGCTGCAGCCGCAGGGCTTCTTGAAATGCTGAGTGAACGCGGTGACGTCATCTTCGGCGTGCCGCGTCATCGGCAACATCAGCACAGTTAAAGAAAGCATGGCCTCGCGATCAGTTCCACTAACGCGCGCTGCCGGAACTAGTCACGGAGGCCACGGTTGAACATACGACAGTGCTGCGCGGCTCCGCCAAAGATACCGACGATGACGTAGACCCGGTTAGTTCATTTCTACGCACGCACTTTCGGCGCGTTCGCGTGAGCGGAGCAAGATGAACTTTTCTTTTGCGTATTTTAAAGCTCCTGCTGCCACAACAGGGGAAAAAATTACTCCATCATCGGCAATAATGTTGGTCCTTGTTAACAACAATATTTTACCGAATTTTAAAACCTCTACAGCTTCCCTTAAAGGTGGTTTTGCACATGCCTCCAGGATCGGAGGCATTGCAAGCTTTCTGCTCCTCACAAGATTTTGCAGAGCCTCCGTGAAGGCGGGCCGCCTTCACCAAGCAACGATGTCCTTCGATGTCGCCACTACGATGTCTCAAAATCTGGCAATCTGTGACGTCGTGATGACGTCACACAATGACGTCATTAATAGCGTCATGTTACACTGAGGCCATGTGACTTTTTATACGCCGACTGCACGTACACGCACGTACACACGTACACGCATATTCGTGTGAGTATCACGTGACTCTAGACCCTTAATTACTTTTTTTGCATCCTTCGACGCCGACGCCGGTCTCGCGAAGTATCGTCACATGCCGCCAAATCTCGAAGACGCCGGCAGTCAAGTTTCGCTTTTGATGAGACATCTAAGGCTTTCGCCTTAGTAAGGGCCTCATACCAGTTGGCTGGTGTTTCGATGTGCGGTGTATTCGTCAGATGCATCACAAGCGGGGCATGAAAGTCATGCCGTACATGATATGCATGTCCGAATTTGCATGTTAGGACCTGCCGTTTATGTTCTTTATACAGTCATGTCATGCCATATCAATATTGGTATATATCCAATGAATGAAACGGCCGCGAGCGCACCATGATCGTGACATGTAAATCATACCGTACATGGCATACCTGTCATGATTTTAATGTTATTACTTCTAATTTATGCTCGGCATACAGTCACGTCGCACAATACAAGTTTTGGCATCTATCAAACTAGCGAAACGGCTGCGAGCGCACCATGCGTGTGGAATGTTAGTCATGCCGTACATGACATGCATTTTATGATTTTGATATTACCCCCTGTCATTTATGTTCATCATGGAGAAATGTCACGCCATACGAATTTTGGCACATATCCATTTAATTACAAGGCCGCGAGCGCCCCAACGCCGTGTCTTTTAAATCATGCTGTACATATATGACATGCATGTCATGACTTGCGCGTTACGACCAGTCAATTATGTTCATCATACATGTATTATCACGCCTTACTAATTTTGGTATACATTAAATTAACGAAACGGCAGCGAGAGGACAAGACCATGACATGTATATCATACCGTTCATGATATGCATGTCATGATTTTGATCTTATGACCTGTCATTTATATTTGTCATGCATTCACGTGATGCCACACCAATTTTGGTGTACATCCCGTTAACGAAACGGTCAAGAGAGCACAAAGTCGTAGGCGGCTTGATAGATAGATAGATAGATAGATAGATAGATAGATAGATAGATAGATAGATAGATAGATAGATAGATAGATAGATAGATAGATAGATGGATAGATAGATAGATAGATAGATAGATAGATAGATAGATAGATAGATAGATAGATAGATAGATAGATAGATAGATAGATAGATAGATAGATAGACAGATAGATAGATAGATAGATAGATAGATAGATAGATAGATAGATAGATAGATAGATAGATAGATAGATAGATATCATGATAAGGATGACCATGATTACTAAATATATATAGATGTCAGTGCTATTATTAAAAAGCCACATTGCCATTTCGGATACTTTTCGTTTGACACCACTGAACACTAGGTTGCATATAATTAATTGATTGTAATTAATCTTGGTTACTAATCAACGATAAAAATGAACAGTAGAAATCCATTATATGAAATTGTGATCTATCGTCTTATCGTGACTATGTACCTTGAAATACCATCTATACTATGGAAGTGCTTCTACACTAAGAGCTTGCGCCCATAAATTTCAAATAAATTGTTAGATTCATTACTATTATTTATTACTATTACCAATTTCCTATACGTCAGCGTGATAATGTACATCACATCTGCAGACTTTTCTGAGTTTTAACGTGATCAACATGCACTTTCTCATCAATTTAGCGACAGGCATTTTTTTACCCCTGTAGGGCTGCTTTCCCGCAGTAGGACTTAGGAAACCTCTTCAGGAAAAAAACCCAGCCAGCGTAATCATACCAAATTGCAAGCACATGGAAAGGTTGTCGTAGTGTACTTGTCACTAGAGTGCAATTAGGGAATGAATGATTCCTGTGCTACGATTAACGTTTGAAAAATCACCCCATGCATTTTCAATGGATCCACGAAAGTGTCTCGGGAAAAAAATCCAGCCGGCGAATTCAAACTAATTGCTATGTACAGCATAGGAACGCTGTCAGCGTTAAGTGCCTTAAGTGCAATTTGCGAAAATTAAGGCATCCTTTAGTAAACAATTTTTAAAGAACGCTCCCCATAGCGTTACGCCGAGCGCTTCCCTTTAGGGTCGACTTTGCCGCAGTACTCGATGTCCCAGATTGCTAGACATGAATTATTATATTTCCCATCAATATAATAAGCCTAATGGAAGGTGTGAATAATGAATCAACGGACACTTTTCTTTTCATTTCTATGGAAAGAGATGGTACTAAAAATCAGGTGTATCTATTTTCAAAGACTTCTAGTCTATCCTTGCTGTTTTGACAGACACGTCTGTTAGTATGCACCAGTACGCAAGGCGAATGTCTTCACACATAACTAAAATGGAATACACGCAATGCACACGATAGAAATGACCGCCGTTTAGAAAATCCGGCAGTTAACACGCACAGTAGGAATCGATTTGATGATAAGCATTCAGCAATCAGCTGCATATTCCGCACTGTCTGGCTTTCATTAGCAAGCGTCAGCCATCACACGAGAGCACCTTATCCAGTGAAAAGAACAGCTCGTCTACACTAGGACCATTACAAAACACTAGCCAACAATCAGGTAACACGTGTTGGCTTTATGCGAATATCTTTATAGAATATCTGCCCCGTGTTTTATATGGATGTAGTGCACATTGACATTTTGCGGGAAATAGATTACTGCGATGATACGCCTTGCAATTTTGCGACAGTGTTGTCATGCCGCATTGACTCACATGACCTCAGGACGTCACTATGACCTCACGTGTGTCGTCATCACGTGACACAGTTGCGTGGTAAACGTTGCGACCGACAACGGAGACACTGCAAAAGCGCGTAGGGTCCGCAAAGCCTTGAGTCGGGGGCGGGGGAGGGGGGGGCGTCGTGCTGGGAATACAATCGACTGGGATGAAAAAGCAGGTCAGGTCGCTTTCGCTTACTCGTGACAGGTACTTCATATATATATATATATATATATAGGAAAACAAGACGGTGCACGTACGAGAAAGCAATACTTAATGCCTAACGTTTCGGCCGTGGCACGGCCTGTATGTTATATATATATATATATATATATAAAGGAAAGAAGTGTTAATTTGTAAGGGCTCGTTTTCTTTGTTATACACAACATTAATGAGCACTAACAGACAATAATGCCAAGGAAAGTATAGGGGATGTTTTTAATATCCCCTATACTTTCCTTGGCATTATTGTCTGTTAGTGCTCATTAATATATATATATATATATATATATATATATATATATATATATATATATATATATATATATATATATATATATATACAAGTGTAGACATGGTTTAATGGGCCAGTTCTCGAGTAATGGGTGTAACACAACGGAGGCGTTGTCAACAGTGGTATAAATATTTATTTCCCAACAGTTTCGAGAGGGGACCCCCTTCCTCGGGGAATGAGTTAAAACTGACTTCGACGTCAGTTTTAACTCCTCCATATATATATATATATATATATATATATATATATATATATATATATATATATATATATATACATATTGTCACGTGGTCGTGACGCCGATAATTGGAAGCGATAATTATTGTAACTAAGAACAAAAAAAAGATAAAATATTCATATCGCATTATATGAAATATCGCTTCACTGGCAAGTGAGAAAGAAAGACATGAAAAGCGGCTTCCAGATCACATTATTGTGCTATTTGCAAGGTGCATCGCAAAGGAAAGGGGATCTCTAATGCGCTGAAGATTCGACGAGTTGGTTCGTGGCACTTGAACTGGTATAGCGCATTACGGGAAAGTAGAAACTGCCGAGCAGACCGACGCAAGAGGACAGAGCGCTCGGTCCCCTTGTGTCGGTCTGCTCGGCAATTTCTTTCCCGTAATGCGTTATACCAGTTCAAGCACAATCTTTAATACAATAGAGCAAAAGCATAAAAAAAATTCGGCAGATCTCACGCGTTGTGGGAATCGGTTTCATGCGAAGCAGTCGGCGAGTACTACTATGCTGTATTTTATGGCTTTGAGTCAAGCTTTACGAGGTGGATCGATGTTTTTACAGCGAAAGCTGTTATGAGATCATTTCAGCGGCCGTTTTTGGCGCCGTAGTTACGGACACCGCCGCCGCCACCGCCGGTGTTTGTAACCACTATCGAAACAAGAAAAAAAACGAAATAAGAAAAAAATTCAGGATGGAACGAGGTTCGAACGTGGGCCCTCTGCGTGGGAACCCAGTATTCTAGCTCAGAGCCAGGTCGGTGCTTTAAACTGTCCTGCAAAAAGACCCTATACAGGCTTCATGTCGGGAAGGAACCACATTAACATATACAATATAGTGAGGTAGAAGAGTAAAATAAGCACCAAGCGTCGCATAACGCGCATTCTGTAACCAGGCGTCACACAGTGCGAATTGCGCAGCGAGTACGTTGTTGAATGCTTCCAACCCATTACAAAGGGCTCGGCCATAAATCTTCATCGTCATCAAGCACAGCATCAACAAAGTGCGCATAATGCATTACATGCGTTTAGGAGGTACCACGGCTCTCCGTAGAATGACGAAAAATGGCATAGTGCCTGCTTCCCTACTTCTCAAAAATTACAATTATTTATAGCGTAGTGGGTTCCTCGCAGGTGCACTTGCATTGGTTGCCAAGGAAGCCCATAAGCGCATGATCCGGGGTCTCAATAAAGTTCTTCGCACCCCACCTCTCTCCCACTTCAACTTATGTTATGCAGCATGGCTTTCCCCGGGGTCTCAATAAAGTTCTTTGCCCCCCCCCCGCTCTCTCACGTCAATGTATGTTATACAGCATGGCGGGAGAGGGAAATAAAGAGAGGGCGTCACCCAATGCAAATTACATAACTGGTCGGCCGTTTAAATCTTCCAACCCACTACTCGCTTCTCCGTAGAATGACGAATATTGGCTTAGTATGTGCTTCCCAACTTCACAAAAATTGCGATTAATGGCGTAGTGGGTACCATGCTAGTGTACTTGTATTTGTAGCCCCAAGAGAGTTTACAACTGGCTCTAGAAATGCCGCTCTTCCAGCTTTCGCTGTGACTGTGCTGCGGTTTCAGCGCAGGCCTGTCGATTTTTTAAAGACGATAGTCTTTCTTGGGGAACTTAATCGCACAAATTTTGGTCTGTCTTTCTGGCACGTCACCCGATTCAGCCACCCGGCCAAAGTTGAACCACTTGCTTACCGCCCACCCATCTTGAACTGGTACGGTTGTTCATACTTGTGAACGTTGTCGATCAAAAAGTAAATATTACGCATATCTGAGGCGCAACATCATTAGGTAAGTATTAGGTTGTATGTTCCTTTAATAGAAAATACATAGATACGCCATTTTAAAGACCCTAGTTTTTTAAGCTGCGCTGAAAATGCGATTGCGCTGAAACTTGTCTTCCTCCGTGCCCTCTGCACAAGCTCTGTTGTGTTTCGGTTTCGGTTCAGTATTGCATTGTACGAATGACAGGGGGCGCCGATCTGGCATTCCTGTTTTACCCAGGCGACGTGTAAATAAGAGTTTGTGGAGAGTACTCTTTGAGTGCGGACGTTTCTTCTCCTTCGGCGCATCGCGCCAAACAGCGTGTTCGGGCTGGCCGGCGACCCCACCGGTCGCGTTGGTCACCGCCGGTGTTCGCCTGCTGCTGCGCCGGGACTACCAGCCCGCAACACAGCACTCGTGTTTCCCGACGTATTGCCAGATGGCGTCCATATCTCACGCAGCGCCTCTGCTATCGTCTTTAGACGACATTTGCAGCGAAGCACGCATATACGCGGCCAATTTTGTAAGCGCATTCATTTTTAAGTGTAGTAGCTGTGTGCACGTAGTGTGCTTTACCAGGCACGTCGAGAACACTGGCGTTTAAAGGGTAAATTATGGTGCGCCGTAACGTCAGCCCTCACGTTAGGTACATACGCCAGTATTATCGCAACTAAGTGGACATTATGGTGCAATCACATGAATACCCTACGTAAGTTTCGTTAATATATTCCTCCGGGGTAGAGCACTGTTTCAATACAGCTTGCTGAAGCATAGAAATATAAATGTAATGTTGCCCCGCCACGGTGTTCTAGTGGTCATATCGCTCGACTGTTGACCCGAAGGTCGCGGGATCGAATCCCGGTTCTGGCGGCTGCATTTTCGATGGAGGTGAAAATGTTTGAGGCCCGTGTACTTAGATTTAGGTGCGCGTTAAAGAATCCTAGGTGGTCAAAATTTCCGGAACCCTCCTCTACGGCATCTCTCATAATCATATCGTGGCCTTGGGACGTTAAGCCCCTGATAATTTTGCAAATGTAATGTTTAATAAACTGCTATAAAAGCGGAGCCAACAGTGGAACCACAGACGTTAATATGATGTGATGCCTGTATCGCAGGAGTACATATGGAGCGTTTATTGCTTTCTTGTAAAATTTGATAGCCAGCACCACAAGCACAATTGACGTTGCATCGACATTGCGCCTGCATAGGATGTTTTTCCAAACCAGTTTATAGATCTGGCGTGGCTCTTTGATAGAATGCCTGATTGCCACGCAGAATGCTTGGGTTCGATCCCTGCTGGGATCCTAATTTTCATTCTTTCCATTCGTCGGGTCAACACGTCCAATGTGGGTTTTTCTTAACGCTCTCGCATTTAAGTTACTCATGTCTGTTCTCGCCGTTCCTGGGTACATATGAACTGTCAATCACCTGTGGCGCACACCTGTACACCATGGCCCGCGGTAAACTGGTATGTGCCACACGTGTCTGGAGGAGAGGGTTTCACGACGTAAGCTACAGGAGGTTCACGTTATTAAATGCGAAGCATTTCTTAGCGAACCTCAGGCACTTTGGGCGTTTCTATCTATCTATCTATCTATCTATCTATCTATCTATCTATCTATCTATCTATCTATCTATCTATCTATCTATCTATCTATCTATCTATCTATCTATCTATCTATCTATCTATCTATCTATCTATCTATCTATCTATCTATCTATGTATCTAGCCGCCTACGTCTGGGCACTCTCCTGGTGGTCTCTATAACTTCTAATATACCAAAATTGGCATAGCAGGGGATCAGTGCATGGTGAACGCGATTCACTGGTCATGACATGAATAACGCAAAATGACTGTCGCGTACGTCATGAAACCCTTTCTCTCAGTCACGTGTGGCACATACCCGCATACCAGTGTTCAAGTTATGCGGGTATGTGCCACAGGTGATACAAAGTCTCAACCAACACAGTAAACGCGAACACACACATTGACACGCAAGGAAAGTGATAATAAAAATAATTGTTAGGGCTTCAATTTTGACCGTCTGGTATTCTTTAATGTGCACCGAGATCGCACAGTACACAGGCATCTAGCATTCATCGCAATACGACCGCCGCGGCCGGGATTGAACCCGTGACCTTCGGGTCAGCAGCCGAGCACCGTAACCGCTACACCGCCGTGACGGACACAAGGCAAGTGGGGAAGCTGAAGACAGAACAACCCTTGAAGACGCTCAACTACAATGCACTCGTTCACGTTGTGGACCACGTCGATTACGCAAGAACCGGGGTCAATCCGGGGTCAATAAATCTGCCGAGAGAACCAGGCCTCTCATCATTACCTGTGGCTTGAACATTGACTTATCAAGACCCAACAAGGCCTGGTCCTTATACTTCGTGAAAGACGGCTTGGATGTGGACAGGTCATCAAAAGACCTCGCTGCCACGTGCATAACAGGAGGCGTCACAGACCATTTCATGGTAAGAGGCATCCAGGATTTCCACCAGCTGTGCTCTACCTCGCACTTCACTACACTTAGACCCCTCGTAGCCGCGATCACGAACGGATCCGATTAACAAGTCCGGTCCAGCTGCTGGTGCTCACTGATCACGGTGATAAGGACGTTGTTCAAGAACTGTCAAGAACCTCTTCTACACATACACACGGTTTCGTGAAACGTGCGTGCGTTCCCATCATAACAGATAAGTATACGCATAACAACTGTAACTCAACTGTAACAACTGCAACTGTGATTCTACCGTACGTGCAGTGCGCCTGCGTGTGCCACTCGGTTGTGTGTATATCCAAGGGAATTTTGCTTAATGAAGCTTAGTTGCGAGTAACGCCTGTCCTGTGCAGTTGTGTTTCTTCTTTGTGCTATTAGAGAAGCTGTTCTTTGTAGAGAACAGTAGAGAAGCTATTCATTGTGCTGTTCGGATTCGCGCTATCCAGTATTGAAGAATATAAGCACTACACATCAGCTTACCGCGTCTGGTGATGGTAACACCTACGTTGCTTTTGGCATCGTTACGCAACCGTAAACAACTGGTTATATAAAACATATGCGACTCTTCAGCATATAAGTGTGTTTATACCACTTCCACATCTCTCTAGTGTCATACCGCAACGTTTCGCTCAGCATGAAATATTATGCCACAGTCACCATCTCGCGCATGCTTCGCATAACATCGATTCCCACGGTACGTGGGATCTGCCAAATTTTTCATGTTATAATCCGACAGTCATATTCGTTAAGTCCTCTTACCCTCCCATGCCAATTTCGGTCTAGACCAAGTTAAGGAGGCGATCATGAGAGCACCCAGACGTAGGCGGCTAGATAGATAGATAGATAGATAGATAGATAGATAGATAGATAGATAGATAGATAGATAGATAGATAGATAGATAGATAGATAGATAGATAGATAGATAGATAGATAGATAGATAGATAGATAGATAGATAGATAGATACCGAGATAGAAACGCTCAAAGTGCCAAAAGTTTGCTACGAACCTTTGGCACTTTGAACACGTTACTAGAACACTTCACTAGAACACTTCACTAAATTGGATTCAGGCATTAATGACCGCTGTGTCGCTCCATACTGTGACACAATACACCACAACCTGAAGCACGGCAGATTTCGACCAGCCAACTGTCAGCACATGGAGGGATAATCATTCTAGATAACAACAAAAAAGGATAAAACACTCGTATGGCATTAGGTAAAATATCGTTTCACTGGCCAGTGAGATACCGAAAGAAATGAAAAGTGGCGCAGAGATCACAATACTTTGCTCTTTGCAAGGTGCACCTCAAATAAATGCGATATGCAATACAATATAACAAAATTGCAAAAAAAGCTTTCAGGGAATATTGGGAGCACTAACCTACAAGACACAGTTTCCACCATCATGGAAGTATTGGCTTTATTACGGAAGCACACAGATCAGTTTTGTCACGCTTTTACTTTAGCCAGCAGAAACCGTATTGACGCGAGAGCGCAAAATAACCCGTGTCGCAGAAAATACGGTGTCGGTGTCAAGGTCGGCGGCGGTGATTCTGTGCGAAAATTGGCGTCCTCCACGAGAGAAATCGCTTATGCATGCCCCTTGTCGGGCCAGGAGACACGTTAACAAATATAATGTTGTATCGAACAAGCTCAGATACGCATCAGACGTCACACTACATGAGAAGCGCATCACGAGTGAGTGGTTTAAAACGGTCCTCCAGTCAGAAATGACCCAGTAATTATTCATTGTTTTTATCATCAGCCACAGCATCAAAAAATGTGCACAGCTGCGTAGGTGCTCGTGTTTCCTTACAGTCGCCTATTGGGTAATTATCTACTTCGCAATATGCTCAACAGTGGCGTAGTGGGTGCTTCACAACTCTGTTTGCAGTAAGCTTCCTAAGAGATTTCACAACGAAAAGTTACGCGCACGGATATTTTTTTCATGCTAAGCTTCAGGTATCCGCCGAGAATCTAAGCATAGAAGGCGAAAGAAAAGGCGTTGCGAACGGGGCCCGAAACGCCATCGCGTTCCACTCTTTATTGCTAGGCTTCGGCATCCTTAGGCCGTGGTTTGTATCCCTGCTGGGACAGTCGAGTTTCGATTTAGACGGAACAATAGAAGTATGTCTACTGTGCAATGTAAATGCATGCTAAAGAACACCACATGATCGAAATTTCCGGTTCTCCACCCTACGGCGTTCCTCCTAATCCTATCCTGGCATTGGCACGTATAAGATTACTGTTATTATTATTATTATTATTATTATTATTATTATTATTATTATTATTATTATTATTATTATTATTATTATTATTATTATTATTATAGTCCCGCAGCATGGCGCCCAGCCGGGATGCGTGTGTGCTCTGCTCGTGCCCTTTTTTCGGTAAGCAGCAGTTTTTCCGCTGCGAAATCTGCGAAAAACGTGTGCACGCGAAGTGTGTGACTTGGTCGGATGACCAACTGCAGCTCTTGAAGTCCGGATCGCGTACATTTTCGTGCAATTTGTGCGATTCCGCCCAGCATGGTGACAGGCCTAACGACGAGACCGAGGTATGCGCGACGGCGGCGTGTTCCCTGCCGCCACGTGGTTCCCCAACCGGTCCACCTCTCGCCCCTTCGGGTGACCTGGGTGAGGAGGTAGCCGGCCTTCGCCGCCTGCTCCTCGACGCGCTGGAAGGGATTTCGTTCCTGAGTGACGAGGTCTCACAGCTGCGGGAGGACAATGAGCGCCTGCGAAAGGAACATTCCCGAGTGGCTGAGCAGCAGGTCCGTATCGTCGCCTCCCTTCGTGGTGAGGTTCGTTTTCTGCGCGATGAGCTGACACGCTGCGTCACCCCCAAGCTAGGGGAACGTCCTGCAAAGTCTCCAACGGCTGCAAAGTCTCCAACGGCTGCAAATTCTCCAACATCTCCAACGTCTCCAACGGCAAAGTCTTCCGTGAACTCCGACACCCCTGCGACCTCTGATACGATTCATAACACCGAAACGCTCCCATCTTTTACCCCACCACCAGGTTTTCAGCGTGATTTGAAGCTCCGCGTTGTGGATCGTACGGAAACCTCTTCGGCCAATGTCACAGTGAGTGCAAGAAAGGAAACGAAAAGAAAAACACATGTATCTACTGGAGCCATAGACTCGTCCACTCTGTTAGTGGCTGAAATCCCCCAACGACCCCAGCGGCAGTGGGCTATATTTGTGTCTAAGTTGAGCCCTGACACTACATCTGCTGACCTCAAGAAACACATTGAGTCTGTTGACCTTTCTGCCATTTCCTGCCGGCGGCTCAAAACAAAATATCCTTCTTACTCCTCGTTCTGCGTTACAGTTGACGAAGATACATCAAAACGTCTGAATAACCCGTCAATGTGGCCATGCGGTTGCATTTTCAAACCATTGCGTGGGATTCTCCACGACGACATGCTCCATCCCTCAGAGTGCGCACCCGTAAGCAACGGTGCCGTGTAATTTGGATATATTTTATCAGAACGCTCGTGGTCTTCGCACTAAGACGCGCGAATTCTTTGCTAATTTTGTTTCGTCTTCTTTTGACCTTATTGCGATTTCTGAAACGTGGCTGTGCAGTGAAATTCCTTCCTGTGACTATCTTCCGTCGAACTACACCACCTTCCGCAGTGATCGGGACTTCTGTGCAACTAAACAAAAAGGTGGTGGTGTGTTGATGGCTATAGACAGTTCTCTAAGATCTGTTAGACGCAAGGACATAGAAACAATTTCTGAATCAATTTGGATCGAAATTAGTCTTGAGCACTGTGAAAAATTGTTGATTGGATGTTTCTACGTATCGCCTAGCGTTTCACCAATTGATTTTAATCAGATCGTCTCTGCTATTGAAAATGTGATAATTTCACATAAGAAGCACAAAATTCTTGTACTTGGCGACTTTAACACACCAGGAATTGACTGGACCACACTTAAATTTTCTCATTATCATCATTTTTTAAAGAACAAATGCAGCGTATTGTTAGATTTTCTCGCTTTTAATTCCCTACAGCAGCACAATAGTATTGCCAATTCCTGTGGTAACGTCTTAGATCTGTGTATTTCTAATAATCAACCTATCGAAGTATCACTCTCTCACATCTCTCTTGTTCGTCCTGACAAATTTCACCCACCACTCAAACTAACACTCTGTATTTCACCAGAAAAACCAAGCTTTCCCAGAAAAATCGACAAAACGCCCAGATTTGCCTTCAAGCGAGGTGACTACGTTGGTTTGTATCATGACTTGTCCACCACAGATTGGTCACTGGTAACTGACAAACCCAATGTTGATGATCAAGTCGATCAGTTTACGGAGCTTATCTTGACCAGGTAGTAACCGCGGAGCCGAACCATGAGAGTGAAATAACTAGAAGAATAAGGATGGGATGGGGCTCATTCGCCAAGCACTATCAAATCATGAATGGTAGTCTACCACTATCTCTCAAGAGGAAGGTATATAACAGCTGCATCATACCGGTACTTACCTACGGAGCAGAAATCTGGAGGCTTACAAAGAGGGTTCAACTTAAATTGAGGACGACGCAGCGAGCGATGGAAAGGAAAATGATAGGTGTAACCTTAAGAGACAGGAAGAGAGCAGAGTGGGTCAGGGAACAAACGGGGGTTAAGGATATCATAGTTGAAATTAAGAAGAAGAAATGGATATGGGCCGGCCACGTAGCACGTCGGCAGGATAACCGGTGGTCATTAAGGGTAACTGACTGGATTCCAAGAGAGGGCAATCGCGTGAGGGGAAGACAGAAAATTAGGTGGGTAGATGAGATTAAGAAGTTTGTAGGTATAAGGTGGCAACAGAAAGCACAGGACCGGGTTGATTGGCGGAACATGGGAGAGGCCTTTGCCCTGCAGTGGGCGTAGACAGGCTGATGATGATGATGATGATCTTGACCAGCATGCGCAAGTTCATTCCCCAGTATACACCTCATCATTGTAAATATCCCTCCTGGTTCTCATCAGAACTTATAAGTGCACTGAAACATAAAGATCGTGCACACAGAAAGTATAAACGTTCTGCATCAACTCATTTGAAGGAAGAATTCTGTCGTTTTTGTACTCTTTGTAAACGCCTTTATAAACGGGATCACAGCCTATATATTTCATTTTTAGAAAAAAGCGCGTCTGTCAGGCCGGCTGAGTTTTGGAAGTATGTGCGCAAACGGTCGAGAAAAAGTGGCGAGTCCTTCAGGATACTGGACCCAAATGGAGTAAAAGTTCAAGCCGTTGCTGACTGTTTTGCCATGCATTTTTCATCTGTCTATAAGTCTCCAGCCTCTGTAGCTAGTAACTGTCGACAGGTTAAGGCAGTTGGAGCAGCTGATGCTGTGTCGCTAGATGAAGATTCCATTTCAGAATGCATTAAGCGCTTGAAACCATCCTTTTAAGCTGGCCCAGATGGCATCCCCTCTGCCATACTAAAAGCCTATGGCAGTATACTTGTCCCAGTATTGACTACCATATTTAATAAGTGTCTGCATGCTTCAACGTTTCCTAGCATATGGAAAACTGCTCGTGTTTTCCCAGTGTTTAAGTCTGGCTGTAAAAGTGACGTCTCGAACTACCGCCCTATTTCCCTTCTTTGTGCCGCATCCAAAATCTTTGAGCTTGCTCTTCACAAAATATTGTCTTTTGATGTAAAAAATTCATTGATTGTGAATCAGCATGGGTTTCTCGCTGGCCGCTCAACTGTCACTAATCTTGCCAGTTTCATGATGCAAGTCTCCACGCCTATTTCGCAGAGAGGACAGGTTGACGCTATTTACTGTGACCTTAGCAAAGCTATTGATGTTGTCAGCCACTCGCTGCTTGTGGATAAACTTGCACACTTTGATGTTGATTCTTCAATTGTGAATCTCCTCCATAGCTATCTTCTTGATAGATTATGTTACGTTGCCGTTAATGGCCAAACGTCCTCTTTGTATAAAGCTACTAGTGGGGTTCCTCAAGGGTCGGTACTGGGCCCACTCCTCTTTTTAATTTATGTTAATGATGTTTCTTCTGTCATTCGGAATTCGTCTTTCCTTTTGTATGCCGATGACATAAAGATATTTAAGGAAATTCATTCAGTTATCGATTGTCGCTTGCTGCAATCTGATTTGTGTTCTTTTTCTGAATGATGCAAGAGCAATAACCTCTCCCTAAATATTTCAAAAACCAAGGTAATGAGTTTCACTCGAAAAACATCTAGTGTGCCTTTTTTATATTCTGTCAATTCTGTGTCGTTGTGTAAGGTATGTGAGATCAATGATCTAGGTGTTCTTTTTGATAGCACCTTACACTTTTCCGCTCACGCTAAGCGTGTTGCTTTGCGGGGTCTTCGCACCCTAGGCTGTGTTTGCAGAATGTCTAGAGAATTCCGTTATCCTGTGCCCTTCCGAAAATTGTACACCGCGCTATGTCTTCCTCAACTAGAGTATCCATCTGTGATCTGGAATGGCATTCCTAATTCCAGCAGCAACGCCATTGAGCGAGTCCAGAAAAAATTCCTAAGCATTACAACCATCGTTTCGCTAGAAATGACTCTGGATCTCGTTCTAACGCTGCTGGATTATTATCATTGCCATCACTTTGCTGCCGACGAAATCGCGCTGATCTGTTATTTCTTTACAAGCTTGTGCATGGTATCATATCCTGCCCTGTACTGCTCAACTGTCTTAATTTCCGAATTCCACGTAAGCTGACCAGAGAGAATAGACCTTTTCATGTAACCGCCTGCCTCTGTGAACATTCGACCATTGGCAGGATACAACGTCTTTACAATGCTTACTTTATGGAGCTCGATGTCTTGCACAGCTCCCAGTCGTTGTTCTGCTCCGAGCTTTGCACTGTACTTACATAGCCTTGTACACTGTTGATATTTTTTTTTCTGCCTGCGCATAGTTGTATATGTGCAATTTTGTAACGTTTTTTATCCCTGATATTTTATTATGAATGTTTCCTTTGTTTTTTTGTTTTTTTTTGTTTTTGTTTTTCTGTGCGCCAGTACAAAGACCTTACGGTTGTTCCTGGGCACATTAAATAAACGTTTGATTGATTGATTGATTATTATTATTTGTAGTAGTAGTAGCAGCGGCAGCAGCAATGGTAGTATTATTTAGCGCCATTCATTTCTTACTTGTGAATTAAAAGTGAATTCCACATTTCGCGTCATTTCTTATCAGCACGCGTTGTAATACGTATGGCTAACCTAAAAGACAGTTAGGCATGGCTCGTGCAGGCTACGTGTCTAGATAATGGAACATGAATAATGAAGTTTAATTTTGCATTACAATTTTACAGAATTCAGTGTGGGTTTCACCGATATACTGCAACTGACAAATGACTCATTGAAGAGAGAGAGAAAGGTTAACCAGAAGTTTTTCCGTTTGCTACCCTGCACCGGGGAAGGGGTAAGAGGGATAGAAAGGTAAGGAAGGAAAAAAAGAGTGGCAAAAAATAAAGAAAAAGCACACACACACACTCAAGCACGGGAGCATCATTGTCGTTTAGCGAGCTCGGTTGAGCGCAGAAACTTCAGCAGCGCCTTCGTCGCTTTCTGGTTGGAAGCTAGAACGCTCCGGCACACCAAAATTGATTGTTGAGAAAGCGGCTGGTCATCGAGTGTCTGTCGTCAGTTTACGTCGTGGCGCACAAGAACAACTAGTATTGGAAATAAGACAAACCTATGAAGAAAATAAATACAAAGGTCATGACATAATTTTCAGTGGCCTCCAGGCCACTCTGGCATCGACGGCAACGAACATGCCGATAATTCTGCAAAGAATGCTCATGAAGGCTGCGTGCAGGAAGCCATTACATTATCACGAATCGCTGCAGCATCAAAGATTCGCTCGCTCACACGTGATCTCACGTATTGGATGTGGAATACGTCCGGTTTTCTGCATACCCGCCTTCACCGTCTGGATCCGTCACTTCAACTTCAAATTCCGTCCGGACTATCCCGATCCGAAACAACAGTCCTCTGCCGCCTGTGGCTTGGAGTGCCTTTGTAACAAAATGGCTAAGTGGGCTAGTTGGTAACGCATGATTAAACAACTTTGAGCGCACAAAAGGACGTAGGACCAGAAGAAACACAAACCACAAGCGCTCACTCGCAACTGAATTTTATTAGACGGAAGAACGTACATTTATACATACATCGCATCGCGCATGTCACAAGGAGTTACAGGCCTACAACCCAAGGAACGTGTTCAGTGTTTGTTGATGAAGGGTGTGTTCAGATAAGATCGAACCAGGGCTGGGCAGAGATACTCAGAAAAGTATTCCGGAATACAGATATCGAAATACACAAACTGGAAGCCTAAAATACAGATACTGAGATACATTTGCCTTTAACCCTTTCGGCCCTGGCGGTGTCAATTGACACCATCACAAAACATTTCCCATGGCACCTCGGGAATGAAACCAAAACTGCCCATTCTTGTGGGAATACTTCTTCAATGATCCCCACTGCCATTGACAGCAAAATGGTGACATGCTTGCGGAGCTGGGAGCCGCAAAGAAGAAGAAGCTTGACCGAAGTCATGGGTGACGCCGAGGCGGGTCAGCTGAGGCGGCTGAGCGCCATTTTCAGATCGACGTACCGAAGCTGTTTCAATGAGTATCACACTGAAAAATGAGACGTGGTTCACATTTTGTGTACTCTAGTGAATAGCCGGAAAAAAGATGCTATTTTCCTCATTTCACAACCGCTGGGCCCTGATGACCTAATTTGATGTCATGCCTGTAAATCCATTATTACTTGCACCACTGGCTCAATTTTTCGTTTGTGGTCTTCTGAGGCCATAACTATTAGGAAACGGGCTATTTCGGAAGATACTTTTGCAATAAACGAAAAAAAAGTATTCAGAATACAGTTACAGCGATACAGATCCTGGATACTTTTTTTTATTTCAAAGATGCTCATACTACGCAAAGACATTATTAGTATAGCATAATGTTGTAATTAAAGATGCAGCGCAACTGAAACTTTCAGTTCATTTATTTTATTACAGTACCCTCAGCGCCATTAAGACATTGCAGCGGGGTGGAGGGGTGTATAAAGTACACAATTAGTAATAATGACATAATTACAAGTATCAATGCAATAAAAATACCATTATTTTCACAGCAAACAGTAAGAAGCATGGACACCGAAATCTATCTACTTGGTGACAGGGGCGTAGCCAGAAATTTTTTTTGGGGGGGTGCAACCATACTTTATGTGTGTTCGTGCGTGCGTTTGTATGTGTGCGTGTATATATACGCAAGCAAATTGAAAAAATTTCGGGGGGGGGGGTTGAACCCCCCCCCCCCTGGCTACGCCCTTGCTTGGTGACAACAAAATGAGCTATGCTAGGAATAGCTCAGTTTAAGCAAATCACTCGAATCACTTATGAACACGAATAAATTGAGAAAAAGCATATATTTATTTTGCACATAAGATTTGCTTTGCTTAGAAGGTTGCTGTGTAGGCTTCTCAAATAGGCTGTCTTCTAGACAGCGTCGGTTCAGCCCCAGCACAAGACTTGCGAAAGAAAAAAAGGTCTGTCTACCGCTGAAGGCGGCACAAATTCGTGTTATAGTGAATAAATACCGCCTTCATAGCCGGATTGCCCTGCAGAGTGGCGATATCTCTTCTCGTGTCATCTAGATACCGAAACACTTCCGCCACCACGTGGGTTGTTCTGACCGTTGAGAAGCCGAAGTCGGTCCCCATCTTCGGAATACTCAGCCGTCTGACCCGGTCGGCGCCGGGTCAGACGGCTGAGGACTCCACTGCCCATATAGGCTGGCCATAATTACCTACGCGCAATGAAGCCCAATATGTCAAAACTGCACAATTAAAACATTGACTTCCTAAAATGACGTTCTTTAGGGGTGAGAGGGTTTAAGACCACTCCCAAGTCGCTCCTGCCAGCTCTCTAAACAGGCGTGGAAACAGGCACAGCTGCTTAGAGAGAGCGCCCCATCAGAAACTACAGCAAGCACTCGTCGCCTGGGCCGAAAGGGTCACTCATAAATAAAGCTGTCAACACCTTCGACGCTACCAGCACCCATTTCAGCAAGCCGAACAGGCGAAGTCGGCTCCGGCGGTGGGGGAGTCTGGTACCACAAAAGACCGTTTCACGCTTGCAATCAATTAGGAACGCATTTGGACACGTTGCAGAGGTGGCTGAAAGCGCGACAGAGATAACCATCTTCTAGTCACTTCCGTCGCGACAACGAGAACTGCTTTTGGAAGTGCCGCCGCTTTGAGAACAGAACGCACGCGAAGCATTCCAAAGCCTCTGTTCCAAGGCGGTATCCGCGCGGGGGGTCGCGAAGTAACGGCTTGCCACACGAAAAAAATTAGGCGTGCTGCACTGCATGGCCTTGAGAGACAGCGACTTTCGTCGGCAGACGCCGACAACACTGCCTCTACGATTCTGCCGTCTGCGGCGTCGCGCGCTTTACCACATGGGCCATTCTGTGCTTGATGGGAAACCATCGCCGCCCTATTTGTCGGCGACCGGCGGTGCGCCTTTGCTTGTCTTCGCAAAAAACAAACAGTCATTCCCCCATTGGAAACACGCCTCAACTCATTTCCGACAAAAAAAAAAATGTAACGAGATACCCGTGTCCTACATAGTATCGTGATACAAACGATACATCGTAAATGTATTTCACTACTGAGATACAAATACATTTTCCAAATGTATCTCGATACAGAAATACAGATACTCAAAAGTATTTCTAAAATACTATCGCGATACTCTTGTATCGCGATACTGCCCAGCCCTGGATCGAACACGAGGGTCCCGGTCACCATTCCCGATTTTGATGAAATTTACTGTAGGTCTAGGCATTACACCCGGAATAATGGTTTCGCAGTTAGTTTTGCGAAAAAAAATTTTGTTCGCCTGAAAGAAAAATACAAATTCTCGCCGCAAAAAACACTTTTCCGTCAATTTTGCGATTTCTGAATTTTTGAGCGCACCTAGAGAAAAACACGGTTTGCTCCCTCCGTCATAGGAATCGGAATAACACGAAAGTAAAGCTTGCCCAACTGAATGCTTACTGTACATTGATTAAGAGAGTTTGCACGATGTATATTGATGTCTGGCAGCTAATGGCGCCGTTTACCGTGTATGCACCCACTTTGATGATTGGTGGTACATCTCCATCCCGACGACTAACGTCCATGTTAAATGATTAAACAAACCCTTGTGGTAGCTGTAGTAGTTAACGGTGAAAGCGTAATCAGAGAACGAGGTGTGATAGCCAGAAGAGCGTCGCATATTGGACGTAGAACTTGGTCACCATCCCGCGACATGTTAAAATTTGAACACCACGGCCGGACTAGAGGGAAACGCAAAGCGCGTTGTGCCGCCCCGGTAGCCCGGCCCGCGATTTTTCTCGGGGCGAGTGCGTGAGCATGGAACGCGCTGTTGCAGCCAGGTGAGGCAGGCGCGCGTCGCAGAGGTATTTTTGGTTTGTATTGGCGTGATGCTGAGCGAGGCCGACGCTTTTACGACGCTTGGGCAAAGGTCGCCATCTCGTGTGTGTTAAGGCACTGACAAAATTCAACTTCTATTGAAAACGCGCCGAATGGGACGGACGCGTAACGCGTTGCAGGTGCTAGTCGCGGAGGCCACAGCAATGACGAATTACTTTACCTTACCATTCCCAGAGGTCAACGCCACCCAGCGGACCGTAAGAGTGGTAGATATAAAAGGCGCGTTCGTAAAGCCTCCAGAGTCTGTGACCGTGGCGCAGTGGATAGCGTGCCCGGCATCTGTTGTTGGCGGGCCGAGCGGCCGTGGGTTCGATGCCCGTTGACGGTACCTTTTTTTCTTTGCTATCTGATTGTGTATATTTTTTCGACGTCATTTCCGTGACGGAAATACGTCACTGAAGTCTTGGTGGACCCCGGCATAAAACACTTTCGTGTTAAAAACGGTGCACTTCTTCGTCACAATATTTATTCCCCTTAAAGAATAAGTGAAACACAATCTTATGAGTTTTTTTTATTTCCCTTACTTGTCGAAGCACTTTTGAAGAAAAAAATCACAAGCTTGGCAAATCGCACAAATACCCGTACTTCGGGAATTTATTGCAGCAAGCAAAATAAAGTGAGGATAATAAAATCGGTATGCATTAACTTTGATACTTTCGCTCTCTTTTAAATAATTTGCGTGGTTTTATCGCGCTCGGTTTTACTCGATAAGTGGGCTGAAGTGTAAGTGTTTTACCAAGAACGCCGAAATTTGAAAATGATTTTCTCAAAAAGGCCATTTTTAATTTTTTTTTAAATCCCTCTGATTGAAGTCAAGCACGTCATCTACCATTCTGCAGAAAAAAAAGTTGCATTATTTTGGTTGCTAAGAAGTTATAGTGCGTCGAATGTGACCATGCCAGCCTAGCGGCTGCGTCGTTCGTTGTGTGCTGAAACTCGGATATAAGTTGCTAAAAATACTTGTACGTGACATAATCACAAATCAGCAGCTCCACACCAACAACTGCGCAGCCAGGTGTCATGGTTCAGCAAGCTTTGTCGTGCGATCAGCCGCTTGAGAAACCCGCCGCAGCGGCCGCTCGATGCTGCGCGCACTCACATTACATGAGTGCCACTTCGACTGCGGATGAGCCCCGCTTGCGCGCCAAACTACGCTCAGAGGACAAACGAGAGAAGGAATGCATCACTGTGAAAGTTGAAGGCCGTTAAGTGCCAACAAATGTCATAAATGCAACGAAAACTCTGCCGGCAATTTCGCAGTGAGCGCCTCCAGTAGTGCGCTCATGTGTTGCTTTCTCTCTTCTGATGGCCTAAAGATAATTAGGTTCATTCTATGAGCAACATATGACACAAAAGAAAGCCAATGACATCTAAAGAAAGCTGTCGTACGTGCTTCTGATCGTCGAACAACTCAAACTGCAGTTGTTCATCTCGTGCCAGAACACTTGTGTCAGCCGGATGTGAAAAGAAGTGGGTCCAAGTTCTTTGCTTCATTAAAGAACCGCTTTTACAATACTGTATTGTTGAGCGTCCGCAGATAGAATATTAAGCCAAGCCGAGTGTTTACCCGATATTTTGCGGCTTCGGGCATAACAGCAGGGAAAAAAATGCATGCTGTATTGAAGGCGCTCACTGGGAAATTGCCGGCAGAGGTTTCGTTGCATATTATGACATTTGTTGGCACTTAACGGCCTTCAACTTTCACAGTGATGCATTCCTTCTCTCGTTTGTCCTCTGAGCGTAGTTTAGCGCGCAAGCGGGGCTCATCCGTAGTCGAAGTGGCACTCATGTAATGTGAGTGCGCGCGGCATCGAGCGGCCGCTGCTGCGGGTTTGTCAAGCGGCTGTTCCCAAGACAAAGCTTGCTGAACCATGACACCTGGCTGCGCAGTTGTTGGTGTGGAGCTGCTGATTTGTGATTATGTCACGTACAAGTATTTTTAGCAACTTATATCCGAGTTTCAGCACACAACGAACGACGCAGCCGCTAGGCTGGCATGGTCACATTCGACGCACTATAACTTCTTAGCAACCAAAATAATGCAACGTTTTTTTTTCTGCAGAATGGTAGATGACGTCCTTGACTTCAATCAGAGGGATTTAAAAAAAAATTAAAAATGGCCTTTTTGAGAAAATCATTTTCAAAGTTCGGCGTTTTTGGTAAACCACTTACGCTCAGCCCTCTTATCGAGTAAAACCGAGCGCGATAAAACCACGCAAATTATTTTAAAAGAGAGCGAAAGTATCAAAGTTAATACGTACCGATTTTTATTATCCTCACTTATTTTGCTATGCTGCATAAATTCCCGAAGTACGGGTATTTTGTGCGATTTGCCAAGTTTGTGATTTTTTTTTTCAAAAGTGCTTCAACAAGTAAGGGAAATAAAAAACTCGTAAGATTTTGTTTCACTTGTTTCTTTAAGGGGAATAAAATTGTGACGAAGAAGTGCACCGTGTTTTTCCTAGGTGCGCTCAAAATTCAGAAATCGCGAAATTGGCGGAAAAGTGTTTTTTGCGGCCACAATTTGTATATTTTTTTTTCAGGCGAACAAAATTTTTTTTGCAAACTAACCTGCGAAACCATTATTCGGGTGTAATGCCTAACCCTACAGTAATTAATTTAAAATCGGGAATGGTGACCGGGACCTCGTGTTTCGATCTTATCTGGACACACTCTGAAATTGAATTCTTTGTCATGTAAAGATAGGGATGGTTGGCTAACACATATCGCCGCATTCTTTGCAATGTGAAGGGCCTCCGCAATTTCACGCGTGGTCTGCTGAGGGTGACGAAACAAAATAATGGTGCTTTCGAACAATGGAGTGCATTACATGTTTGACAGTGGGAGGCAAGATGCGATGAAGGCGTGCCATTCAATGAATTTTTGTGTTCTCGAAGTCGGTGTTGATACATCGACTGGTCTGGCCGATGTACACGCACCATTATTCGTTTCGAAAGCACCATTATTTTGTTTCGTCACCCTCAGCAGACCACGCGTGAAATTTCGGAGGCCTATCACATTACAAAGAATGCGGCGATATGTGTTAGTCAACCATCCCCTATCTTACATGACAAAAAATTTCAATTCATCAACAGACACTGAACACAGTTTCCTTGGGTTGTAGGCCTGTACCTCCTTGTGACATGCGCGATGCGATGTATGTATAACTGCGTTCTTCCCTCTAATAAGCATTCAGTTGCGAGTGAGCGCTTGTGTTTGTGTTTCTTCTGGTCTACGTCCTTTGCGCGCTCAAAGTTGTTTAATCTTGGAGTGTCTTTTATGAACAGCTTTGCTTACCGAATCGGAACGGCAGACAGTGCTGCCTGTGCTCACTGTGGAAGAGAGGAAACCCATTGCGCACGTCCTGTGTCATTGTCCTCTCACTAAAGCTCCCAAAGACAACAGCTCTCACCACGCACTACACACGCCTGACTCATGGAAGTATCATTG
>NW_023615401.1:0-60001 GCF_013339695.2 Rhipicephalus sanguineus
TTTTTCATGACGATGCGTAGGCGCGGTAGGCATCTCGGTGCCGACAGCAGCGCCGCCGCATTGGCGCGTCCTCGGGCGCGGCTGTCGGCTCCGAGATTTCACCCGCGCGCTGGCTGAGGTACGGGAAGTGTTTGGTACGGACGCGAGGCGCGTTTTCCGTCCACGACTTCTTACGGCGCACACTAACCATATAACTAAATAATTTTCGAGATTAGGCAAACATATCAATGAAGCTGGCGCAACAAGAGCTTTGGTAATTGCTTCGTACTGCTGAAGCTTTCTGTGGAGTGTAACGATTGAAAAACACTGCACCTCAGCTTATGCAGTGGGTGGTCGTTTGCGGGAGCTATTGGACCCCGTTTCGCTGGCAGCTTCTTGCAAAGGTAGGCAGCGACGTTGGGGAACAAAGCTGGAACCGCATCCGGTGTTAGGGAAGGGCGACCACGGAGAATTTCCACTGTTCCACCGTTGATCACGTGAATGTAGCTGCAAAATAAAACCGCTCATCAAAGTGAAGTTCACAGACAACGCAGTTCTTGTCCAGCGGCTTATCAGCTCCTGGAATAGAACGTTCCCCTGGCGACGTTCATCATCGGCGGGATAATTGCGATGAGAGAGACCTTAACACCGGCGACATGCGTATCTCGCTCGCGAACAATGCGGCATACGCTTATTGGTCGCGAAAAACGTGACATACTTTTCTCTGTAGTAGGGTACGCATTTGGGATTGGTTGGCTGATGATTACGAGTGAAAAACAGCGCTAAAAAGACGGAACAAGAAAGGACACAGCGCCGTTTTTTAGCGCTGTTTTTCACTTGTAATGCTTTGCTCAAAGCGTATGTCGCAAAAACCGCGACATACGTACGTTTCTCGGTCGCGAAAAACGCAACATGCAGTTTCTCGCTTTAGTGGACAGCGTGCCAGAGACGCTTTCACTGACTAGGAAATTGAGGTTTCCCGCGAAGCGCCGGTGGCTACGGCAACGCCTTTTGCCATGAGGCACCAATACGCGCAAACAAAAGCCCAGCAGGCGAAGCACCAGGTCACATAACACGCGCTTTGCCGGAGAGAATCCACGAGACCACTTCGCCAGACCTCGCTCTAGGCATCTCGGAGACGACGAGCGCGCCACCTGTCGGCGTAATGAAAATGTGCCGCACCGGCTTGCATAGGCGTGCGCAGGGTTCTCCATCGGGGGGGGGGGGGGGGGGGGGAAGGTTCATCGCAGCGCCCCCCCCCCCCTTGAAAGTCAATGGACGAGACAGATTTTGCGCCCCTCCCCTCTTAGGTGACTATAGGGGGTCAATGTATGGGGCAGATTTCGCGCCCCCCCCCCCCCCTGCCCCCCCTTGTGCGTACGCCTATGCCGGCTTGCACGGCGCAGCCTGGCCGATGCTGACACTTTCCCCACTAGCCGCCATAACGCCGCGTTACAGACGTATCACGTGACGCTGTCTTGTATTGTGAGGCGCTGCTTCTAGAACCACGTCTCACGCCTCGGAAGTGAGTACAAAACACAGCAAGAAATGACAAATCCATACGGTGGTAATGGAGAAGCCGTACAGAGGGCACTCTAGAAGGTGGTTTTCTGGTTTCTTCAGTTATAACCGCAGATATGCTCGGACCATTGTGGGACATTCAGAAACGCAACCACTGCCAAAATGCACTATTCACTATTTGCATCATTGTACACTCATACTGCCGCGATTTTTTATATCATGCTAGTTAATTTCTCCCTATTCAGGAGGCTTGCAAGAGCATTCACTTTCTGCAAGTTTTCTTTCACTGCATATATTACTAAGCGCTGCACAAGCTGCCACGCGATATTCACTAACTGATAGGCGCAGTCATAGCTGAAGAAATGAATATTCGCTTGACGATCTACCAATAAACCGTTACATTGACCCACCGCACACAGCTCCTTTGCAGCACAGCCGATGATGAATATTGTCACATGGTCGTGACGTTCGAGAAGGCAGCAGTCGGCGTGTTTGAGACGAAAGGGAAAGTCTTTATTCGGGCGATCTTGTGCCCAGGAAATGAAAAGTCCAAGTACGAGCTGAACACTGATAGCGGCAAGCACTGTCGTCGGCCGTCGGTAAATTCAATCTGCAGTAAAGCCCCTCGGCATTTTATTCCTGTGGCATTGAAGACGCCTTCCTTATCGATGGTGACCGCGTTAGTCCCAGAATAAACTGTACTGTTCGCGTTGCGCCATGAAGCTTATCAGAAGATTCTAAAATAACCTGGAAGGTTCCGAGACATTTGGGCGCGGTTTCCTCAAAGCAGTGGTTACGTGTGACGGACGGGTTACATGAAATTACAAAAAAAGAAGCTCTCGTGTGGCGTGACAGGCGGCACGATATCTGGGAAGCGCTGCTCATTTAGGTGTTTTTGTTAAAATCAGTACAGCTTCTGAGGTACTAAAAAGTGAAAGTTGTACTTTTTGGGGCGAGATCTTTTGAAGCACCTGCGATCAAGGAAATCTTGCAAACAAGGTACATGAATTTGCATGATTGCCTTAGTGCTCGAACAAATGCGAAGGAACATGCCTGACAAGAATCCTAGCATCATAGTTAAACATGAACTACAACCAGAAGTATAGAAGCCATTACAATATTAGGTGAACGGCATGCAGCAACTTGCGTGCAATAGCATATCAAACACACTTATTTATAAACACAGATAATGGACTATATACCCACTCGTGAAACTGAAGGATATTAAAACAGGAGTTTTGTATTACTAAGCCGAAGACACCACCGCCAACTGTACTATTGCTGTCGACCCGCCACGGTGGTGTATTGGTTATGGTGCTCGACTGCTGACCCGAAACTTACGGGATCGAATCCCTGCCGCGGCGACCGCATCCTCGATGGAGGCGAAAATGCCTGAGGCCCGTGTGCTTAGATTTAGGTGCACCTTAGAGAACCGAAGTGGTGAATTTCCAGAGCCCTCCACTAGGGCATAATCATATCGTGGTTTGGGGACGTTAAGCCTTAACAATCGTCATCATCATTAGATTATTGCACTCTATAACTCGTAACGTGGTCACCAAGAAAAGGGAAAGGAATAAGCAGGATAATTAGCTTCTTTATCACGAATTAAGGCTTCCTGACGATAAGCTTTTGTGGTGCGAGCTGGTAGTGAAATATTTAACTTCATTATGGAGTGACACACCGCAGCCTGTTTTGTCTATTGGGCTTTAAGCAGAGCAGAACTACGTCAGTGTAGAGTCGGTGTCATTAGAAATGCAGCGAATTTTGAAACAAGCAGTTTCCACATTAAATAGAGTTGGATGTCTTTCTTGAGTTGATATAGTGTACACCGTCATCACAGGTATTGACGGGCGTCGTTGCATTGTTGGCTTCACGCGTAGGCTTGCGACTCTAGCACATTTGGGCTGGACTCGAGATGCTGGACAAAAGGAGCAGGCCTCCGTCGACAGGAACTGTGGCCCCCGTGATGAAGGCGGCGTCTTCAGACGCCAGGAAGGCGATGCAACGGGCCACCTCTTCCGGTGCGACAACTCGTCCCATCGCGTGAGCAGGGCCGGCGGTTCTCTCGAGTATCTGCGTAAACGAAATGTTCCCGTTACATCAGGTATGTATGTGAAGTGACTAATTACTAAGGATTTTGTTCTGGAAACTAGCTGACCCTAGAACATTTTTTTATGTAGTGCGGACGTAAATGTAAAATAGCGTTGCCAATGGAGCCTCGAAATCCAACCATCTTAGAGAAGGGTATCTCATGAAATAATTATTCAACACTTCCAATCTTTCTCATCAGTCCTGTAGTCTATACTATGATACATATTGGCATATGAACGAAAGAAAGGGAACGAATCAAGGGCTCTCCTTGTTAGACACAAGCTAACGAATATGATAGACAATGAAGCGAAAGCAGGCATAGGGGACGTCATTCGCAGTTTTTAGCTGTAGTATAGCAGCTGTAACATAAATGCAAGAAATAAAAGTGGACGAAAACACTTTTTTTGTGTGGTTGTTCAACGGAAACGCAAACTGTCATTCTCCATATTGAATTTTGCTTTTTTCCATAATGTGAGGCTGCGTGTAGTGCGTACTCCCGTGGAATAACGCGCCGATCAAGACAAGCAATGAGCACCGATGAAGGATATATTTGTGTGCGCACGCGTGTAGTGCGTACTCCCGTGGATCAACGCGCTCATAAAGAGAAGTAATGAGCACCGATCAAGGATATATTTGGGCGTGCACGCGTGTAGTGTGTACTCCCGTGGAGCAACGCACTGATCAAGAGAAGTAATGAGCACCGATCAAGGATACATAATTGTGTGTGCACGAGTGTAGTGCGTAGTCCGGTGGAGCAACGCGCCGATTAAGAGAAGTAATGAGCACCGTACAAGGTTATAGTTGTGCGTGCACGCTAGTAGTGCGTACTCCCGTGGAGCAACGCGCCGATGAAGAGTAGTAATGAGCACCGATCAAGCATATATTTGTGCGTGCACGCGTGTAGTGTGTACTCCCGTGGAGCAACGCGCCGATCAACAGAAGTAATGAGCCCCGTTCAAGGATATACTTGTGTGTGCACGTGTATTTGTGGTGTGTGTGTGTGTTTGTGTGTGCGCGCCTCTGCTTATCGATGACTGCCGCCACCGCTCAAGACGAAAACTTGGGAACGCTTGAGCTTCGCCTTCGAGAGTAGAACGCGATAACGTAATCGGGCCCCGTGCTCATCGTCTTCTCAATTGCTAGCCTAGCTTCGGTTCTGGGTGCATGCCTCAACATTGCCGTAAGGAAACGAATGACTGTGCGCGTAACATTGGCCGTTTCAAACTATCGTGGAATGAATATTGCAAGTACAGTTCTTAAGTGCCCACTGCGCCATAGTTCTTCATTTTACGAATCAGCGAAGGGCCCAATACGCGTCCGCAAGGCAACACGTGAACCGACGCAGCTGCCCACATTGTTGATGCTTTTGCAGCTAATGATGATTGAATATGGCTGAGCGCTTTGTAATAGGTGGTGCTTTAAAACAGCCACTCGTTGCGCAATTCACAAGTATTGACGCCAGGCGCAATTCTACGCTTCTGCCACGCGCTATTAGATGCGTTAAGGAGACCCCTTTCACTACATGCCATCCATGCAATGTTTTTAAAGACTATAGTCTTTTTGGGGATACTTGAACGCAGAAATTTTGGTCTGTGTGTCTTTCTGTTTGTCTCCCTGTCTGTCACACGATTCAGCCACTCGGCGAAAGTTTAAGCACTTGCTGAACGCCCAGCCATCTTGAACTGGCAGCTGCGTTCATACTTGTGAACATTGTCGATCAAAAAGCAAATATTACGCATATCTAAGGCGCAACATCAATACGTAAGAATTAAGTGGTGTGATGCTTTACTAGAAAATACGTAAATACGTAATTCTAAAGACCCTAGTTTTTCTCACGCTGCGCTGAATATGCGACGATGTGCACGAAAAAGCCCTCTGCCGACCAAAGAGTTTCCTACAATACTTACTAGAGGGAACTCTGGCGCTAGTGTCTATGGGAGCTGCAACGCATGGCTCTTCAGCCAGCAAGGGAATGATGGGTAGTACTCGGATTTGTCTAATCTTCGTTCTTTCGGCTTCGTTTGGCTACGCGTCGTTTGAATTCGGATTGTAGCAAGACGAAGATCAGCAAAGGTAAGCAGTTCCATTTCACCACTTTATCCTTTTTAGGCTCACCAATTTAAGTCTGGTCAGGAAGTTCACAACGATTCATTCTTTTATCCGAAAGAAACCCAAAACACAGCAGTAAACAAAGCGACAAGTGCGTTCGAAGCCCGCAAGCACGAAGACTAGGCAAATCCGTCTACTACCCATCATCCCATGGTTGCTGAACTATCGCAGCGCCAGGGTCCCCTCTAATTAGTTTTAGGAAACTATGCTGCCGACGACATGGTGCTGCCACCTGGCAGTGGCCCTGGGTTCAGCACATTTTTCCGACGCGGTTGCCAGATGGCGTCCATATCTCATGCAGCGCCTTCTCTATTTTATCAATGTCAGCCAGGTGCCGCCTAATCAACATAGAGGAGGCGCTGTCTGAGGCAAGGCAATACATAAATGGCACAAGACTATCGTCTTTTGACGACATTTGCAGCGAAGCAAGAAGATACGCGGCCAGTTTTTTGTTTTCCCGTAATAGTTTCAAGCAATAGCGTCGCTCTGTGGTAGAACACCTGCTTGCCACGCAGACGACGTGAGTTCGATTCTTACTCGAACTTAATATTTTTATAAATCAATCAATCAATCAATCAAACAATCAATCAATCAACCAATCAATTTTATTTTTGCCCATTTCAAAATAGTCACAAGAGCGGCGAATAAAAGCTGTCTTTCGGCAGCTTGACGAGCCCGCCACCCCCATTACAAGGTTTCACGGCAGTACAGAGACAGTTGTGTTTAACACAATAATTGAAAAACATACACCATTTCAAAGCTACATCACTTCGAAACATAAGTTGATAGAAGAGCAACACGCAACAACAAAAACAAAACAACACGAACAACAAATATAATATATACATATCACTAACTTAGTCGTTCGCGTTCACAAATTTCAAGCGTAATTTGCTTGATGTACAAGAAAACAGATCAAAATTAATTGACATATAATGGTTGAGAAGGCAAGGCAAGATATGGCACAAGCGTTCCATTGAAGAGTCTAAACGCGCGGCCGGTACCATCCATGTCTCACCTCCTCGTATCTCATAACTCTCTTTTCTCTCTTTTAGACAGGCAATCTGTTTCAAGGACTTTAAATTAAATTTTCCTTAATTTCAAATTTAAATCGTACACTCAGTCTATAGCGGTACAGATGATGAATACTTACAATGTGAGAGTAGCTAAACGAGTCAAAAGTTGGAGACCCATAAGGCACAGTATAAGTAAACCAAATGAACTATTTCTGCATTTTATGTATTTTTTCAGGTTATAAAATGTCGTTGTACCCGAAACTAGCGCACAGTAATTTAAATAAGAGCAAAACAAGGTATTATAAATAAGTAATTTCACCTGTGTGGAGAGAAGGTGTTTGAGGCGACCAACTATTCCTGTTATGCGAGCACACTTTGGATCACTACATTTACATGGTTATCCCAGGACATATTTGCAGAAAATAAAACTCCTAAACTCTTAAAATTATCTGTAATTTCAATGCTGCGAGCGTTTAAAACTATATCTGCATGGTGGGGGTAATTGTTTGTTCTTTGTTCTGAAAATAACAGCCTTTGTTTTGCTTTCATTAATTTTGATGCCATTTGAAATTTATTTTATTTGCATATTTCTCGATTTTTCTGTCACGAACAAAATGACGCTGATGTTTCGCTCACTACCAACGACGTCGACATCGAAATTTCTGCAAATTGAGCTCTTTAACGCTATCGCGTCAATAAAATGTCTGCACCTTTTATGAAAATTCTGCGTCACCTGTATGTAGTGTGATACACAGTAAGCTGCAGTACGTTCCCGACGCATATACCCAACATTTTCCAACAATAATGATCAAATGGTCGCCACGGAACATGCTCGTGAGTGTTCTATAGATTATAAATACGTAATCAAGGTCCCTGAATGTAATTATGGTTAACACAGTCGTTCGTTTCGAGAATCCGTCATGTGCATCAAGAAGTCATTCTCGACAGTTTCGCTGGCCAATCGTGCGAGCAGAGACGTGCTTCAATCATTTTTTTTTCGTAACTGTGAATCAGTCTCCTGATATTTATATTCGTCGTAACCGTCGAGTGGCCGTTTCAGTTCACCTCGCTTTTTGTAACTCCTGGTCGCATACATATGCTTTCGATAACGCTGAACTTATTTGCCAAATTCCTAGACCTCTATCTGCATCGATTTTACACATTTTTAGGCACAGACCATGCTCTCTCTTAGCCAGGATTGCCATTGGTGGCTACTTGGCGCCAGATTGGCTACTTTGCCACCACGTCTGGCGTTGAATGTTTAACCCTTTCACTGCCAATCCCGAGACAACTCAAGCAACGACAAGGACACAAAGCCTGCCAATCTCGAGTATACTTGTTTTGCATCTTTAAACCATTCCCTGCCACTCGCGAGACACCTGTGTTGGAAAAAAATTCGGCAGATCCCAATGTACCGTGGAAATCGATCTTACTCGAAGCATGCGCGGGACGGTGACTATGGCGTAATTTTTTCAGATTGAGCGAAAAGTTAGGGAATGACGCTAGAGAAATGTGGAAGTGGTATACGCCCAGTCATATGTCGAAGAGTCGCATATGCATATTATAACCAGATTTTTACATTTGCGTAACGATGCCAACAGCAACATTGGTGTTCCCAACACCAGACGCGGTAAGCTGATAAGTAGGGCTTATATTTTTCAATACTGAATAGCGCGAATTCGAACAGGACAAAGAAGGAACACAGATGCACAGGACAGGCGTTACTCGCAACTAAGCTTCATTCATGAAAGTTTCCCCAGATATATCCACGCCCGCATCTCGTTTTATTTTGATGTATTCGGTTTTGACCCGCAAGGACGCTTAGCAACGCTCGATGCTGACCGCGAATAGTCTAGATTATTCCAGAGCTTGCGCGACCGCCAGTGATAAGACTGGAAATTTCGATGCTTGATGTATAAAAGACGACCCGTCTCAGCCATTAGCAGTTTTACACAGCCGAGGGGCACGCGCAGGCGCACTGCACGTACGGGACAGCCACAGTTACAGTTGTTATGCACATACTTGTCCATTATGACGGAGAGCGCACGCACAATTCACGAACCCATGTGTATGTGTAGAAAGAGTTCTCGACAGTTCTTGCACAAGGTCATCATCACCGTGATCGGTGGGCACCAGCAGCTGGACCGGACTAGTTAATCGGATTCGTTCGTGATCGCGGCTGTGAGGAGTCTAAGGGTAGTGAAGTGCGAGGTATAGTGCAGTTAGGGGAAATCCTGGATGCCTCTTACGATAAAATGATCTATGATTCCTCCTGTTGTGGACGTGGCAGCGAGGTCTTTAGATGCCCTGTCCATATCCAAGCCGTCTTTCACACAATATAAGGACCAGGCGTTGTTGGGTCTTGATAAATCAATCTTGTAGTCACCGGTAATGATGAGACGCCTCGTTCTCTCAGTATATTTATTGTAGGAAGTATTGACCCCGGTTTTTGCGCAATCCACGTTGCGGACCACGTTGACGATTGGCTGATAGTCGAGCGTCTTCCAGGGGTGTTCTGTCTTCAGCCTCCACACTTTACTTGCGTCCGGCGCGGTGGTGTAGCGGCTACGGTGCTCGGCTGCTGACCCGAAGGTCGCGTGTTCGATCCCGACCACGGCGGTCGCATTTCGATGGAGGTAAAATGATTGATGCCCGTGTACTGTGCGATCTCGGTACACAAAGCATACTCGATGGTCAAAATTTCCGGAGCCCTTCGCTACGGCGTCTCTCATAACCATATCGTGGTTTTGGGACACGAAACCAGAACAATTATTATTACTATCACTTTTCTTGCGTGTCAATGTATGTGTTCGCGGTTACTGTGTTGGTTGATTCTGTATCACCTGTGGCACATACCCGCAATATGAACTCTGCTATGCGGATATGTGCCACACGTGACTGAGAGAAAGGGTTTCATGACGTACGCGACAGTTATTTTGCGTTATTCATGTCATGACCAATGAATCGTGTTCGTCCTACACCAATTTGGTATGTTATTGCCAATTTTGGTATGTTAAGGTTATGGAGACGACCAGGAGAGCGGCCGACGTAGGCGGATAGATAGATAGATAGATAGATAGATAGATAGATAGATAGATAGATAGATAGATAGAGATGCGCAGATAGAAACGGCCAGTGTGCCTGAGGTTCGCTAAGAAATACTTCGCATGTAAAAAAGAAGATGACCTTCGCCTTCATATCGTCTTAAGTGCATGCTTAAGGGACCCTGTGAGTTTTCGTTTACGGCACATACCTCCATGTGTTCCTCTAAGCTGACACCAGGTCCCATCAACAACGTCGTCTTCACGTAGCCCGGGCTGCAAGGTAAGATACGGAATGTCTATGAAGGAAAATGTATCGATATACTTATCATTCTTGTATCACAATCGCGAATGCGAGCACAGCGAGGCGTGAACTAAAATGCTGTCTTCACCAAATCACCAGCAATACGTAGAACAAACGATGAAATTGTTTGACCCACCTATACAGCAAATAACTAGACACCAAATAACAGTTATAATAAGCTGTTCGCTGTTTACAAATTTTGCCAATATGCTAGACTGTTTGCAAGCGCTGCTTATTATTGCTATTATTATTATTATTATTATTATTATTATTATTATTATTATTATTATTATTATTATTAGTCTGCTATGACAGTTTTATTTTCCATAAATATGAATTACGGGGCAGCGAAATGTGGCCACCTAAGCATGCGTGATGGAATCGGTGTTAATTCATCTGTTACAGTCCAGCAGCTTGAAACTGTTTTTATAGGTTCACAATTTATTTTGGTTACGTAGCCTCTATTTCTAGGGTAAATAATTTTCTGTACGCTTGTAGCGAGTCTGGTTTTGTCGTCTCATCCCGGCCGCGGCGGCCGCAAAATTCGGTAGAATCAGGAATGCATAAATCCCGTGTACTTAGATTTAAGTGCACGTTAAAGAACTCCAGGTGGTCGAAATTTCCGGAGCCCTCAAATATGGCGTCCCTCATAACCATATAATGGTTTTGGGACGTTAAATCCGAAAAATTATTATTATTCTGTCGTCTCTTCGTTCCTCACTCCCAGCGATGTTAAAAAAGTTTTGCTTATTTCAGCTGCTGCGCAGTTCGCACTTCCATCCACTCTGAAGCCCACAGTCTACAAAAGACAGACACCTATCACGAGTCTCCCTGATTGATTATCTTTGCACAAAATTAGCGCATGCTGAATAAGCTCTAAGCTTTTGATGCGGCGTGATGTGCTATGGACGTGTCATTTTGGAAAGTGTGGCCAACGGAGGCTTTCATGCCGCATTTATCGGCTTGTGGTGTTGCGAAATGTGAACATCTGCTGACGTGAGCACAAAGAGCCGAGGTACATTGCCTCACGTTAGCATATTTCGCAGGCCTTATAGTCCACTGGAGGCCTTACTGCACGTAATGAGTATGAGTGCGGCGTACCTATGTACACGATATTGTTGCGCTTGTGTAATCTTTAAAGTCGTTTGTGGGAACTGGCGCGAATTGTGCATGGAAATTGTGAACAAGGTGAATTAAAAAAAGCAAACGATGTTTAATTAACTGAATCGACGTCAGTTTTGAATGCCTCACCGAAGAACTGCACCCCAGCGCAGATGAATTTTGGTCAGGAATTCAGGTATACTAAAAGAATGAGCCTGATTTCGTGCTTTTATTGTGCAAGAAAGTGCGCGTAGTAGTTTCCACACATCATGAATCACCGATACGGTTCATTGGAGGCGCAGCAAAAAACAACTTTTCTTACCAGACTGTGTTCACACGTACACCGTGCGCAGCATTTTCTGAAAACGAACAAGGACGAAAATAAATTATTCAATTACCGTAGCTGCTGAGGCAAACGGCTCAAGCCACCGTGCCTGCGAGCGGTTTGCTACACAGGCCTCCTAACGAAGTTTACGTATTCAATGCAAGCAACCCTATTGAAAAATTCCATATGTGATCTTACGGAAAACATACGGATTCCGTATATTTGCCATAAGGAATATATGGATTTCTTACGGATGTATACGGACGCTTACGGAAATTGTAAGGAAGATAAGGAGACTGACATATGGTGCATAAGGAATGCCGTATGGGCTTGCGGATTTTAGTCTTAAGGAACGAACGGAGTCCGTATCTCTTGTATGGAAAGAGCCATACGGCTATAAGGAATATGTGGAAAGCATGACGTATGCGGACCGATCTGTCCGCATATCCGTATCGCACATACGGATTCCGTTCGCTCCTTAAGACTAACATCCGCAAGCCCATACGGCATTCCTTATGCACCAAATGTCAGTCTCCTTATCTTCCTTACACAACGAACGGAATCCGTATGTATGATACGGATGTACGGAAAACATTCATACCCCACACATGAACATTTCTTGATCACACAAGCACATCTGTAGGACATGTAAGGTAGCAACAATGTCGTCAGCCAGGCACGTAGGCAAAGGGGGGGGGTCTCGCCCCCCCCCCCGAAATTCGCGCAGCCTTCTATATTCCCGGGCAATTCTTTCTTTATTCTTGCCATGGAAAGCTTTCTTTCAAACAATTAGGCCTTGCCCCCCCCACAAAAAAAAAATCCTAGCTGGCTACGTGCCGGTCATGAAAAGTGCATATTTGGATCACACTTATATCCATGACACGTGTATATAGCATTGTATTTGGAATTATTTATTTACAAACTGACCTACATTCAGGTGTCCCTCAATCTGAATGTCAAGCGTACTATAGGCATGCAATGAGTATGCCAGGACTGATCTACAGTGAGGTGTCCCGCAATTTGAATGTCAAGCGTACAGGCATGCAAGGAGCTCGCATGCAAGGACTGACCTACATATTCAGGTGTCCTTCCCACACATTGAATGTCAAGCGTACTGGCATGCAAGGAGGGAGGACTAATTTTGCACTTCCTAGTTTTCGCTAAATACAGCGACGTCGTGCAAGAATATATATCAGTATACGTACGTAATAATATGTCAGGTGAATTACAATGAAAGGAATACCTAAACACACCAGTAAACAAAATATATACCTGTAGTGAAATAGCAGTTAACGCATGGCAATAACAGCTAGTACAAAGCCAGGACATCAATTGCAAACCCTTAGTTCAGGGACGGCACCAGCAGATTACCACCTGCCCCTCCCCCTCTCCCCCCCCCGCCCTCCCCCACGAGCAAACATATTCAAAACACACTGCGTAAGTTCCCAGCCTCGATCCGGATGAGGTGCTGCTACACAGTCACTTTTAATCGCGATCACAGCCTGATCGAAGTCAAGATGATCGCGATCAGCGCATCTGCGATATTGCTCCCTGATCGCGATTTGACTGACGTCTGAGCCAGTGCGATACGGATTAGTTTGGGACCGTACAGCAGCGACCTTCTATGGATTGCGGTCAAATGGATCCGATCTTGATTGGCGCTGATCGCATCAAAAGTGCCCGTGTGACAACGGTATTATTAGAGGTGTATAGATGGTCAATGCACAGAAAAAATGGGTTTCTTTGGAACTGTGATGCATGATAGTAATGGTAATAACGTGGTTGGTCTTGTCCCATGCTCACTCTGTACAAAAATGGTGCACAAATCGTCAGGAAATTTTCAATGTAGGAAGCACATGTTAGCTAGAGCTTCATATAGCCTCTGCTGGACGTTGGGTTTCAATTAGGTTCCCTTGTCTCAACATTTCGATACACTACACACTTGGAATGTCTGAGTTGGAGTGCCTGATATGGCAGCTGTCAATAGTTCAATCGACTTCATGCTCAGAAGTAGACAGTTCGAGTTCTAAAACACCTGGTATAATCAGTTATGGGTTATGCTTCGGAGGTCATCGGTTTGATACCCTTGACCTGCATGCTTGAAAAGGTTCTAAGTTGAACGTTTGATACAATACACTCTGTAAAGATCAGTGTTAGAGTTCCTTCATACTTTAATTAGAAGTCAAGGGTACGATACATGTAGACATGGTCGAGGGTTCAATACACAACATGTTGTAAGGTTCAGAGGTTCGAGTCTCTACAATTCAGAGGTCAAGTGACTGATACCCTACACACCTGGAAGGTTCAGTGTTCAGGTTCCTGTATACTTCAGATGCCAAGGGTTCGATTTGTTCAGCTCGAGGGAATCGATACCCTACATGCTCTGAAGGTTCGGTGTTCGCAGTTCCTACATACACGTCGGATGTCGAGGATTCGATACACTGCACACATGGAAGGTTTCGGCTTGAAGTTTTTTTTTACCTTGCCGGTCAAAGTTTTGACTCCCTAAATGCTTGAAAGATTTTGCGTTCAAGTCCATGTAAACACATTTACCATAAGTCACAGGTTTTACTTAAAAGGTTGAGGGTTCAATACCCTATGCACCATAATACTTCAGGGTTCAAGTTGCAATATACATATTTTAAAAAATTGAGGGTTCCATATTCTACGTGAACAGTTCGAGGTTTGAGTTCTGCAAACATGTAGGTCAAGGGTTCAGTACTGCACATATGCTCAGAAGGAATGGGGGTTCAATCCCTGGCACATTTGATAAGTCAATGGGCTTGAGCTGTTGCGTACTATATGCCCACTAAGTGTTGCACCATGTATTTCTCTGAAGCCCATGTATTCCTATCAAAAGGCGCATCTTACAGATAGACAAATATGCTTGGGAAATAGCTCGACAAGCTTACACATTAACCGTTCTTGTACATCTCCCACAATATGGACTCTAAAGGAGGCAAACCTGCTTGGGCTAGTTATGTTAGTTGATTTGAATACATGGAGGAAAAGCTGGGATGAAGGTTCCTGAAAAATAACACTACTTTGGTTGTCAGAGAATAAACAGCTTTGGGGTACCACTACAAGACGGCGATGCTATATGCTTTGCATGTAGACAAAAAGGCAACAGCCATGAGCCAACAAAAATTTAAACAGTGACACAGGCGTTCACAGTTTGAGGTAGCTCATTTTAGCTGAATATACATGTAGCAAGAGCTCTGCTGATGTGGTTGGACTGTGTTCAAAGGTTATGACAGATTTTACTTGCAATGCGTGGTATTCTGTGGTAGGTTTTCACATTTGTTATAGGTGAGATCCTCTATTACTGAAACCAAGAGTGTAGATTACTTGGTGCAACAAAAGTACGTGACTTTGCATGAATAAAAAATATTTTCCTATCTTCAAGGATTGGCTACCCATAACCTTATGAGTAGGCTGTACGGTTACATGTCCTGGAGTTAGGGAGTAAAGTTGTCTTAGCTGCAGTTAAGTATACAGCATGAAATTACCAGTTAAATCAATGTAGCCACATGTTTTTGGCACTGGCATTGAAGACCGTTCTCGTTGCCGTAAGAAGACTAAAAATTGCTTTCGCTTTGTCATAGCTGTGTGGTTTTGAACTATCCTGGTATTAAACCAACAATCATATCACTCAAATAAGACCCAATCCTGTAAGCTTTGCAAGTTTGACAGATGCACTTAGAACAAGCAGTCTCCCTTAGGCAGTATTAGAGAGTGTTGCCACTGTTATTTGTAATCATCACAGTATATAGCTCAGAGGCATGTGATAGTCACTTGCACTAGCTCACTAATGTGCTTCCTCAACGACCACATTAAATGTATCTCAGAGGTCACACCATTCTTGTAGACACAATATTGTCACACAGCAGAAGAACAGGACACAGGACCACAGGTGCGACAAGGAAAAACAAGGTCTGTATTGACAGATCAAAAAGCAGATGCTTCAACGTTGTCTTCCTGAGAGAGAAACGGTGGTTGCTGATCGTGCTCCTCACTTCGTTGTCCTCTGTCAACCTGCCGGCTTTTAGTCGGGACAATATGTACGTGGATCATTAACTAGTGCAACCCTATGTTCTGTATACAATAGCGTCTTAACTTTTCTGACACACTTGTCTTGACAAGATATACATTTCTTGCATGTTGTGCCATGCTTGTGCACGGTTTCATATGTACATAAGCCTCAGGAGATGTCTGCAGTTTTTGTTAAAGAGCTTCTCTCTCTCCGATTTAGTTGTACAAAAAGTATTCTTGTGCACTTATGCGTTTACGTATGCCAGCCATAGAGTGAGAAATCATGAACTTGCATCCGTACAAGAGCAAGCTCACTGCTGATGATGTCGCAACTGTAACTACCTCTATCTTCAGGTGATATAGCTGTTCAAAGTGCCTCCTTTCTTCCTGCATTGTGGTAAGCGTGTGCTAATAACTGCTCACACATGCTGTTCAGACCACTGGTGATCAGCAACGCACTTCGACTTGTGTCATCTTTTGGAAGCTCACTCTTGAAGAAGCCTAACTTGTAGAAATTTGGTGGCTTTCACCTTTGGAAATAATGTGAATGCCAAGTTATCAGTTTTCATGCATGATATCAAGGAGCCAATTTTGAAACATGGAAGTATGATTGAAATTTACCACTTAACTTTACTCAAGTTCACGAATGCACGTGAATACCTCTTAAGCTACAGGGGTACAGAGAAAGACCGAGAGGGCCTGAGTTAAAAAAGACAAAGCTAGAAAATTAACCAGATTGCACTGATTTGTTGCCCCACGCTGTGAGAGGATGAAAGTGGGTAGAAAATAATAAGGAAATTTTGAATGCAAGAACAAGTGATGCACATGCATACATAAAAGCGTTCATCACAGATTGACGGACTGCCACAAAACTGGGTTGTTTTGAGAAATTTCAATAGTGCTCTTTCAGACCGCAGTACAGATAATGGTTGAGATGCACACATTTGCACGTTACATGACGAAACGACCTCTTTTTTTAAAGGAGCAATTGGGAGAAGAAACAAGTGCTTTATGATGTATATCATTGACTCCACATATGTGTAACACTGATTGTGTGAAAGGCTGTTTACCTCACAATATGATGCTAAAGCTGTCATCCACTTCATATCCACTGCAGTATGAACACCTCTCAATGCAATTTGAAGTTCCCCATCTTGTGTCAAATGACTACGTTTCTTGTAGTGCAAATTTTCTCATCTGCTTACTCTCTGTGTTGGTTATCTGCGTTCACTTTGGCACCCTTTGCGTTACCCTTTGCATTACAAACAGCACAGACCACTACTCTCAAGTGACGTCTTTACTATGTCATCCCTATTCAATAGGTCGTGAGACTTGTTTTAAATTATCAGTTTACCAACCTGAATTTTCTTTAGCAAGCTCAATCATGTAGATATTTAGCTACAGTCATTTTACAGACATTCTGCATTGCCCAAGATCTGTCTCTTGACATTGCGCCCCTTATTTTTTTTCGTTTAGTTCGATCACTCGCTTCAGTCCTTATTTTGTAGCATCTTCAACTGTATCATGACAAAAAAAAACGAAAAAAAAAGCACAGTACCACAACAATGCCATAATGGCTATAGTTGGTACTTCATTTCCTTGTTTTGTGCTGGTGTGTTACCAGATAACACGTAAAATGAGACAGCAGTGTAATAAACTGCTTCACAAAAAAAAAAGAAAAAAAGAACGTCAGTCTGAGGATCGAACCCAGACCTGACAACAACACTCTGCCACCAACCTGCGGCGTTAGCAAACTACGCCACAAGACACTCTTTTTTTTCTTTATTGATTACGCCACACGACATCGCTTGGCTTGCTTAATTTGTAAGAGAAAAGTTGGAGCAGAATATGTGCGAGTGCTTGGGTACGATGTGCGATCGTATTTATTATTTAAGCAGATATTCCGCGATGGTATCTCGCCTGGCGTCGCTCGCTTTTCTCGTCTCTCTTCGTTGTTGGTTCTCATTCGCTCGCGCGTGACATCATGAAGTTTTATGTGTCATCACTGCAGATACTAGCTTTTGGTGAAGCTGTTGGGTCGCCGAGACACAAGCTTGAGCAGCTGAAGCTTGTTCCCCAAGGCTCTTTTGCCATTTAGTCGGTCATCGCGCGAAATCAGTACGACGTACGCCGCCAACCCCTTGCATCTAGCTATGTGCCGCACTGATCCGAGACGTGCTAGTCGATATATCACTCGATTACAAATTCAGCACGGGATTTCGATTAATTGCCTAAGCGAACGAACAATTTTATCGCATATACAGGGCAGTGTCGTACGTAGCGGCGAGGCCAGCTGATCACAAAAGCTTGCTACATTTTCCTTCGATGCAACAAAATACCTGTCTTGTGTAAAAGCGTTACTGCTTTATAGTCGCCCTACGGTTCATTGAGAATGTAGAGCTTTGCTTCGGAGGAAAACATCGCCGACAGAAACGTAAAGCCGCACAACTACGTGCGTGCTGGCAGTAGCCTGTCGTCTGCTATAACAACAAAAAAATACAGATCTGCTGAAAGAGTATTTGGCTTGCGCCGTAGCAAAATGTTCTTTAAAATAAGTTGGTAGTTTTATTTTTATAATGTTCTGCCAAATAATATGCATTCACTCTTTAATTGAACTCTTCCATGGTTTTGTTTTTTTTTAAAGAAAATAAGAATGTAAGACAAATCCATCCACAACCAAAGCCAAATGCTATCTTTGTGTTGTCACGGCTGGCCTCAGCGTCTCGTTACGTCCACTGGAACTTCAAGGCAAAAGCATTAATTTCGTGTGCGAAAGCGCCGTCCATCGTTTGTGCGATGTGTAAAGATTGCGCGCAATTCTCGCGGTTCTTGGAGCTTCGGTCAAGTACGAGCTGTTCAAGGAACCGGCGGAAGAAGACGCCGCATGTGATGGCCGACTCCCGTGGCTACCCACTGCACCGCTGCATGAAAGAAGCTAAAGGTAAGTGGCACAGTATATTTTGCAAAGTATGCAACTTAGTGCAAGGCTGTGTTACCGCATACGGACGAAACGTCGTAAAGACTCCGCCTTACGCACTTCTATGGGTGACGGACATTGTGCGCGTTACCGATTCGTTTTGGCGACGTTCGTTTGAGCAGAGCCATGGCGCATGGGCACGGTCGTACGGAAGCAAATGTGTAACAACTGCGAGAAAATGCATGTGTATGATGATCGATTTTTGTTATGTGTATTGTAGTGAGCGGCACTTGCGTTGCATTGTTGTTAGAAGCTGCAACGTGATTTACAGTTTGTCACCATCGGGCTCACGTTCGTGTGCGATATAACTTGCAACTTGGCTTATTTCTGCTTGCCTAGCGTCGAAGTGGTGGTAATAAGCAGAAATTCATGAAATGTGTATTATGCATTTCAACTGTGGCTTGAGTTAGTTAAACGTAGTTGTTTTTGATGAAACAGTAACCTGGACCCGTGCCTCGAGTGTAGAGACGTTCGTGCTGTCTGTGTGTGTGCATGTGCATCACCTTTGCTTGCCAGTAATATTCTACCAATGAGCATCCACGTTTGACATTGGACAGTTATGAAAACTGGCATGCAGGCTTCATATTCTGCCAGAGTGTTGCTGTTTACACATGAATTTACTGTCAGCATGCAATTGTATACATGAAGCTGCCAGTGGTATAATTAGCATGGTCCTGTGTGCTTGCTGATGAAAGGATGTGTACTGACGAGGCAGAAAATTCTCTGATAAGGCTAGTTAGCTCATCAAACGTGTAAGTGTTTTAGCGCAAACGGGACATGGAAAGAAATAGGGCACGCAATGACAGGACCAGCGCTGTTACAAGTCTCCCTTCTCTCCGTGTCTTATTTGGACTACGGCATCTGTGTTTGTATAGCTATAGCAACTGGCTTTTGTGTTATGCTTTTCTTGCATATATAATGCTACAATACTAATCAAAATAGATGGTGAATGTAAAACGTACTCTTCGACAGAACAAACTTCATGCTACTACACTGAACACTTAAAGGGGTGGTGCCACCAAATTTCCAGGCTATAAAAAGCCTGCTGCTGTAGGCTTCCTCTGTATGTAAGGACACCCTGCACGAAGAGTTGGACACAGCAAATGTTTAGAATATATTTTAATTCGCTTTCAAAGTGTGCCCAAGTTCTTGAAATCGAGGCCCATCGCTAGTGCATCTGACGGAGATATCACTGTGTAGGAAGTGTAACGAAAGATTTAGTGACGTGTAATTAGCGGTGACCCACAGCACCGCTGCACCGAGCAAGCCAAGAGAGCGCCGACTGCAAACCTACACTGACTCATTTTTCTCAGCGTGTTGCCAAACTAGCCAAGCTTGCTGGTATCTTGCTGCCAAGCTTGCTGGCATCATCACGCGAACCAGTGACAATACAGAATGTTAGTTTGTTCGCACGCTTCTTTGCATTAGCATACCGGGTTACCGTAGCCGTAAACGTGAGAGGCTAGATAAGTAGGGCCACCTGGCAGCGGGAAGATAAACTAGGCAAGCACCGAATCCGCCTTTTCAATTTCTCTGCGCTGTCCTCTGCCGTTTTGGTAGGGGCCGGGACAACCGGTATCGCCAGAAGGAAAGCCTCCGAGATGAAGAGCAGTTTCGCAACTATTCCGCTGGGGGAAGGGCGCATGCACCGGGGCATCGCGAAAGAGGCAGATTTTTGTTGCAAAAACCTAGTGTATACTACTTCTCTGCCAGAGTAAATTGTCGGCAACGGTGTAGTACCGACTGCGCTGCCTTTTTAAAAATTTTTTCACCGAGGTGACTTATCGAAGACAAAGAAACGTGCCCATAATTGTGGTTGCACGAAATGTCGCAAGATGTCGATACCGTTGTCCAGTAACCCGGTATTCCACAAACACCTCTGCATATTCTGGAATGCCGTACACTAACGTTGTTTATGAGAAAATTTTAGCAAGTGTTGAAGGCATCTGGACAGTTGCTTGCGTGTGTGTGCGAGAGCAGACGGTGCAGCACTTCGTGTGTTACAGCTTTGTGGGCCCAGGTGTTCAAACTTCCTACACAGTGACAGTGTTTAACTCGGGACCCAGAAACTGAAAGTCATTCGCATAAATAAGGCGGCATTACATTATTTAGCAAGCATTTTAGAGCGTGCATCATGTTTTCTGGAGCACTAAGGAACGTTAGCCACAAGGAATGTGCAAGCCACAACTTTGATGGCACCACCCCTTTAACAAAAGCCCGCTAATGCTCAGTTGCCACTTGCTTGAGCATTTTTGAAACATAATCCCATTCCTCACCACACTGACACGTCTCATTGAGGGCAACGTTACCATGGTTTGAGTTCTTATTTGAAAAAGTATTAAGCTGCATATAGGATGATTCTGTGTCTAATACCGGTGTCACACGTGCACTTTTGATCGCGATCAAGGTCGATCCGGATCGGATTTCTTGATCGCGATCAAAAATCATCGCTGCTACACGGACCAAACTAATCTGGATTGAGTTTGGTACAGACATAATTCCAATCGCGGTCCGAGCCAGATTTCGATGCTCAGATCGTGATCGTCTTGATCTTGGTCGGGCCAGATCGCGATTAGAAAGGACCATGTAGCAGCGCCTGATCCCGATCGAGCCTAATTCGGATCGGCCCTGATCGCAATCAAAACTGCTCGTGTGACACCAGTATTACATGTATATTATAACATTAATGACAACCAACAGACAACCAAGGCAAGGAAAGCATCGGGGATGTTATTTGTAGTAATTATGATAGAAATGTGAAGAAATTAAAGTGGATGAATTGACAACTTGCCATAGCAGTGACTGAATGAACCTGCAACGTTGAACTAATGCGTCCGATCCTGTACCAAATAAGTACGACAGTGGTCGTCCTCCCGTACACTTTATTGGGTATATCTGTGTATTTAAACCTGAGAGTGTTAGCCAGCGCCGCTCGTAGCCGTGGTGGCGAATTTGGAATATTCTTTTTTTTCTTTGTGGCGTCACATGGCACGCGATCTTAATTTCTTGACATTTATATCATAATTACTACAAATGACATCTCCTATATCTTCCTTGGCATGATTGTCTGTTGGTTGTCTCTAATGTTGTGTCTAACGAAGAAAATGATCCCTTAAATTCCCTTAACTTCATTAAAGGTGTATATATATCTCAGAAATATTAGATAAACTATACTCCCATCTCACAAGTTGGTCGCATTGCTGTAGAGACTGCTTAGCCAATAGGAAAAATGAAAATCCCTAAAAATGTATTCATCCGTGCTGTGCTGGCTGCTTTGCATCTCCATTTTGTCTAAAGGCACTTGTTTGGCAAGTAAAGCCAGCATATGGCAGCACAGGGACAAACAAAGCATTGCGGCATCGCTTGAAGCGGGTGCCTTCCGAGTCAAATTTTTCAACTTGTCATTGTGCACTGTTGTCCATAATTTCTAGTGATGATTTTTATTTGATTTTTATTTGTGTCCTGGCACTTCAACAGCAATGTGTTTGCGAATATTTTGCATTGTTTCAAAGACCCACTCTCAAATTCTTAGCAGGTGTGAGCGAACAAGCACCTGATCTCAATAATAAAGATTAAACATACCTTATGCTTTGTCCTCGGCATGAGATGACACAAAATCGTAGGTGATTGCGTAGTTTATTTTTTGATGTCAACATAGTGGGCAAGTAGCAATCACGAGATCGGATCAAAGCAGGTAGTCACATATGATGGATGTGGCCATGTCGCTTTATAATCACAATCACCAGCAGTTACCTCTTTAATAATTAGTCCTACGACATACGTGCAAAACGGGATTAGTGTGTCACATATCGCTCTGACGTAGCATGTGCCAAACAAATGCGAACGTCTCGACCTTGCCAATTCTAAGGCAGTTGTATGTAGAACTATGTTTTGCTTCATAAGCATGTGGTTTGCTTACAGCTCATAGCTTCCACACTGCTGCAACGAGCTTGTGAGATGAAGTATAGTTGTCGATAGTGAAAAACGAGGAAAAATAATTGAACTGCTTATATTACAACAACGAAATTCGTTCAGGATGAATCAGTCCTAAAGAAAGTAGTTCATGGGGAGATGAAAGCTTGCAGAGGTGAAAAATGCTTGAACGCGGGGTGTCACTGGAGCCAACGTTTCAAGAAGTGGTCTTGTCTTCTTCAAGGTAGTTGCTGCCATGAAGAAGACAAGACCAAGTGTTGAAACATTGGCTCCAGCAACACACTGAAGGATTTTTCATCTCTTAAAGAAGGTGTGATGTTTGGAAAAAAATCACAAAAAAGCTCACAAGGAGAAGCTGTTGCCAGTTTAATGTGAAAGAGATGTCATGCCTTCGAGAGGTGGGTAGACATTGTCTAGTGGCTACGCCATTACGCACAGTGTATAATCGTGTGGGAAGGTGCTTTCCTTACGTGTTGTCGTGAGATGTGTTTTTGAACAAAGCAACTGTTTATTGTCGCTTTGTCACCTATCGATAAAGATCGCTTAAAATAGGTGCAGTGCAGAAATCGGTACAGGCCTCTTTTGAATGACCGATTTACCTTTTCAACAGATGAAAGTTCATTTCAGATAAAATAATGAAAGCTCTAAAAGCTTTATTCATAATACAGCTGGTGTGTTTTAACAATATACCCTGATGCTGTTCAATGCTATCGGTGTGCTTGAGTAATGCGTAATGTGACAAAAATAATAGTATTTGACCTCAGAGACTGCATATGCACATTTACACAACTTCAAATGTGTGTGGCTTTGAGAACATGCTAAAAGTTTCTGGACAAGTTTTTGTTTCACTCCTAGTGAGCATTCTGGCAGTGCTCGCTGTGTGGGAAGTTATGTTGCCACGGCATAATTGGATGTTTCATTGTCAGCCGACTCACCTCTCTTAAGCCCTCCATCCCAATCATCTTAAACTGTGTGGCTCAGTTCCTTTTTCATGAGCTGTTTTTCTGAGAGGGGGGGAGGGAGGGAGACGCACGCTTCTGTCCCGCAATGTGACTTGAAGATTAGCTGTTGATTGTTAGAAGACACATCTTACATTCTGAAAAAACCAGCAGAATGTGCCACTGCCAGTGTTGCCTCTTCTCGTGCGAGCAAGTTGTGTATTGGAGAATCGGTCATTCTGCTGTTACACGGGGAGGGGGGGTGTAGAAAGTGGCACTTAATACATTTTGTTAACTTCAGACTGAGTAATCAGTGAAATGATACTTTCATACAGGAAGTATTACATAGGCCAGAGTGCACATGCCTTGGTGGCAAGTAGAAGTACAAAAACAAAACCAAATGGCTGTTCAGCATGAAACTAGGGTCACTCTATACATTTGGCTTGAGCTCTATGATGTGGCACATTCTGCGTTCTACAGTGGCACAGCTCATATACACCTGATTGTGCTGAGTGGTATGCTGACCAATATAAAAAGATGGGACAAAGCGTTATGTATTAAAAGAGCACTGACACATAATTTTGAACATGATATAACTCGTATGATAGATTTGTGTTGACACACACGCACATAATTACAAAATATCGATAAATAATATAGCCTAGAACATATTTAGAATAAATTTCAAAGTGTGTGCCATGCAACTGGGTGCGAAATGGAGCTTTGTGAAATCACTTTGGTGTGTATGTAAACCAACAGCCATCTACATCACGAGTTTGTGCAGGCTGCCATGACCCTTATGTGCGCTCTAACCAGCAGTCGTCAACGTGGTGCTGACGTGCAGTGACACTCTGCGGCATGCATTGTGAGTGCGTTGCTGTTTTGTGTGTTCATGTGGCCAGCTGTGTTTACAAACCACGCTAGACGCCACCTCTCTCAGCACTCTCTGAAACCGAAATTGAGACTGGTGCTATAAATATATGTCCAAATGATTCATCGTTGTGTGCTCTAGCAAACGAGATTTCCAGCCATGATTAGTGTGTCTTTAGCGGATTATTTCAACAGGAAAAAGCGAGATGTAAAATTTTTGTGTCAGTACTTTTTTAATTAGATATTTTTTTATGAATACTTGTTGCTGGGCTACTGCTACATGCTTGCTTGAATACACAAAATTTATAACTACCATTCTTTGGGTCGTTTGCCGTGCTCACCCTCATACTGTCCTTGTAGGCGTTTGTTATAGGCCCCCGAACAGTGACCCAGATTTCCCATATAAGCTCAACAATAACCTGAGTGACCTTGGCAAACAGTATCCACAAGCAGAGATACTCCTTTTCGGCGATTTTAATTTTCCTCAAATAGATTGGAGTAGTAGCGTTCCGTCAGCTGTGGGCAGTGAGCCTGCAAGAGACTTCATAGATTTCTGCCTCAATTGCAATCTAACCCAACTTGTATCCCAACCAACGCGCGTTACAGAGAGCAATTCCAGCATCTTAGATCTAATACTAACTAGTCATCAAGAGAGCTTATCATCAATTACATATCTGCCTGCCGTCAGTGACCACAAGGTAATCCATGCCGCTTTTTCGTTTCGACCTATAAAACGCGATCTTGTCACCAAAACAATCCGTCTTTACGACAAGGGCAATTATAGTGCCATCAATAATGAACTAGTATCTTTTCTTCCTGAGTTCAAGAGAATAAGCCATACACGCTCTGTGGATGAGAATTGGATTATATTTAGAGATAAGTTAGCCACTCTTGTCGAGAAGTTTATCCCAAAAATAACGTTCACCGCAAACCGAAACAAGCCGTGGTTCTCACGTACACTTCAGAAACTAAGAAACAAGAAAAAACGCCTCTTCCGATCAGCCAAACAGTCTAAACTTCCGTCCTTGTGGGAAAAAAATTACGCCGCGGAAGATGACTATCTAAGAACCATTCGAAACGCCAAGCACGTGTTCTTTCATGATGAGTTGCCCAAAATGCTTGCAACCAGCCCTCGCAAATTCTGGGAGGTGATAAACCCTCAGGAGATGCGCACCATTAGTCTCTCAAATGCTCATGGCGATATAGTCAACAACAATGAATGCGCGAACCTTTTTAACGAGGCCTTTTTTTCTGTTTTTACAAATGAAAGTTCAGTTCCCGATTTTCCTTTACCTGCGCACAGCACCGAGTGTATGCCTCCGATTACGTTTTCTACGGACGGCATCATTTCGATTATAGAAAACATTAAGCTTTCTTCTTCTGCAGGTGTCGATGACATTAATTCAAAACTTCTCATAAATGTTAAACATGTGTGTGCCGCATACCTTACATTGTTGTTTTCGCAGTCATTATCATCAAGCATTCTGCCAGCAGACTGGAAAGTAGGCAAGGTCGTTCCAGTCTACAAATCAGGTAACAGAGACTCTCCACTAAATTACCGTCCCATATCTTTAACAAGTATCCCCTGCAAAATCATGGAACATGTCATCTACTCCCATATAATCAACTTCTTGGACTTAATGCACTTTTTTCATCCTTCTCAACACGGGTTCCGAAGAGGTTATTCTTGTGAAACGCAGCTGGCCATTTTCATTCACGACTTACATTCTAACCTTGACTGCAACATTCAGACTGATGCTCTTTTCCTGGATATCGCTAAAGCATTTGACACTGTCCCTCACAAACGCCTAATTCTTAAATTATCTCTGTTAAATCTAGATCCTAACGTACTTGCATGGATAACATCTTTCCTGACTAATCGCTCCCAATTTGTGTTTGTTAATAATCACTCTTCTAACCGACTACCTGTAACTTCAGGTGTCCCGCAAGGGTCTGTCTTAGGGCCTCTACTCTTCTTAATTTACATTAACGATCTACCATTGCATGTATCATGTAACTTTCGTATGTTTGCCGATGACTGCGTAATCTACCGATCAGTAACCAACATTCATGACCAAACACTAATTCAGCATGATCTTAACAACATACAAACATGGTGTAACCGTTGGTTAATGAACTTAAATCCTAATAAATGTAAGCTTGTTTCTTTTTCTCGCCGCCGTAACCCTTTTGAGTTCACTTATTCCATCGCTAATGTTCCCATACAATCAGTTCAATCTTTCAAATACCTCGGCATCACCTTGGCTCATGACCTGTCTTGGCGTCATCACACTACTAACATCATCTCGTCTGCTAATAAATCACTCGGGTTTCTCAGACGACACTTACGCCATACTCCGCCTCACGTCAAGACGCTTGCATACAAATCGTTTATCAGGTCCAAACTCGAGTATGCATCTTCCATCTGGAGCCCTCATCAATCATACATCATAAGAGAACTCGAATCACTTCAAAATCGGGCTACCAGGTTCATTCATTCTGCATATTCGTACGATATCAGCATCTCGTCTCTAAAGGCGGAATCAGGTCTCGAAACCCTTGCCTCACGCCGACAGTGTGCCACCCTCTCTCTTTTTCATATGTTTTATTTCAGTTCACTGAATCATCCACCGTACATCACGCCCCCTCCGCACATATCCCATCGCACTGGTCATCCGTTACAAGTCGCAATACCACGTACCCGGACCACTGCATTCCAGGCCTCCTTCTTCGTAAGAGCAGCAAAAGACTGGAACGGCCTGCCTCACGCCATTTGTGCCATCACTAACCCATCTATGTTTGCAGAAGCCATTAAAAACACCGTTGTATAGTTCTTTTTTTGTTATACACCACCCCTTATGTAATACCCCTACAGGGGGTCTTTAAGGAAATAAAAGTGAAGTGAAGTGAAGTGAAGAAAGAGCTGAGACTTGTTTCATTGTTGTCTCATCTCCCTTCTATTGTTGTTGCGCATCTTGTGTATTCCAGAGGTAATTTTGAAATATATTTCAATGTAGTTGCGCAGTTGCAGTTCGTGTTAAGCTTTTTCATTGAGGAAGCTTTCCAGGGCATACAGTTAATGTTGCTTCCCTGTGCAGTTAGAGTTGTGGCTGTGCTTAAATGACCTTAGTACTTTTCTCATATACGGTACAGAGTAATCATGCATCGTCAAGGTCATGTGCAGCATTGGGCGGATTGTGGTAGTTCAGAAACAGTAAAATAAAGGTTGTAATTGCAGAGCCTTACCTATTAACACATTTCACGAGTCGATAACAGCGCTAAAAGATGGGGCAAGAAAGGAGATCATGGCGCTGATTAACAACCAGATGTGTTGATTCTTCCAGTCTGCATTTATATTCTGCGCCACTAACGCAAGGAAACAATAAGTGAAGACTCAGCGTCTGCAGAGGCAATAAAATGATCAATTGGACAGCGATTCTATTTCCTTCGGAAGCAGGGAAATCAAGGGAGGCTTACACATGCCAATGAGACGCGTTCATCTTATCGTATCAACAATAGTGGCGAGGCATGTGTAAGCTTCCCTTCGATCTGCCGGCTTCCGAAGGAGATATAATTCCAGTCCCATTAATCACTTTATTTCCTCTGCACACGCTGAGTCTTCAGTTCTTGTTTTTTTTCTGTTGTTTCACTGCATTACTGGTGCAGTATATGTGTGCCGACTGGAAGAATAAAACACATTTGGTTGTTAGTCAGTGCCATGGTCTGTGTCCTTTCTTGTCCCGCCTTTTTAGCACTGTTTTACACTTGTAAATATGAACCAACCAGCCCAAATGAGTACCCTACCTATAAGAAAGGATGCCTGGATTGGCCTCTTGAAAATCGGTTTTTTTCTTCTACAGAAATTCCAATGTAAGATTTTGCAGTTTTAAAGACCTTATGTGCGCCCTTGTGCAGATTGACCTTGGCCGAGGAATTTTAATGGAAAACCATAAGTGGCAGTGGCTTCCAAAAGAAACCGAGGGCTCCCTGGCTCTTATAGAGAGAAAGAGCAAAGGCACCGTGGTGCATCGAAAACCTGCACAACTAGAGCATCCCTGGTTCCCCGTGCTGCTTTTCATCGAAGAGGAAGGTCATCATGCTGAGAGAAGCTTCATACACTGAAGCGTGAATCCCTGAATCATATTTTTGTTCTGTTCCAGGCAGAAAACACTGAGATTCAGCCAGGATGTCTAGAATGAGTAAGGGTGACAAGTGTGGAGATTTTCTTGCCGGGCACTGTCGCATTTTGCACCAGTGCCGTTAGTGGCCGTGAGAGGTGCCGCTGTTTAGAGTTGTAGATAGCCACAGCTGCTGTTGCAGATTACCGTGGCCTTCTCCGAGACCTCAGTAAGTGTGCTCAGTCATCGCTTTGTCACTGCCAGAGCATTTGACACCACTTGTTTTTTATCCGCATCATTCTGATGTTGCCATAGCAGCTGTTTAATGTAGCCCATCTCCCCTATATAGATGCTCTCCCAGTCTGCACAGGGGTTCTTGTAAGCAACAACAGGGAAGTCTTCTTTCGGTAGCTGGACCTTTCCACCAATAAGTGCACGCATCAGTTGGTACACAGAAATGTCAGCAACCTCAACGTCAAATTTACACAGCACGCATGATGAGGTCTCGCTTATCCTGTACACGTGAGGTATGGAAGCACGTTTCTTCTGTTGGACGCTGGCAGGCTGGGAGGTTTTGGACAAACTGTTTACCACATCCTTTATGAACGCAGGAATGTAACTGTTTGTATATAGGAAGTCAGGTCTTCAGGTTTCGCGCAAATACAACATAACGATCCAAGACGACAACTACTGACCTTGGCAAGCGTCAGAATGACACTTGCCAAATGTTCAAGTACAAGCCAATGTATGTACTCTTTCTGTCGGAAACACTTTTACTAGTTGTTGATTTCGGGAACATAGTGCATCTAATTATTCTTCGATTTCATTTTTATTATGATATTAGGGGCGAAGAACCTAAGGGTCGAGTCATACGCTATGTCCGGAGAGGCGGTTCCGTGTGTTAGTTTTGCATGGAGTCCGGTAGGGGCGCTCCGGTGCACAATGGCCTACTATAATTGTGACAGAATAACTTTAAACCACCTAGAAGCACAAACCCTTTATACAAGTCAGCAATTTTAACGTAGAAATTACAGACTTTAGGACCTAGCTTAGGACGTCCACTTTCCGCTGTCATGGTGCTTAGAAAAGTGTTACTATAATCGCAACATGTGTGTGTATATGAATAAAAAATGGTTTAGAATAAACGCACAACAATCACTAATTTTTACAGAACAATATGAAACACCTACAAGCACAAAACCTTTATACTAGTCGCCGACTTCAACGTACACATTATCGACTTTAGGTCCAACTTTTCATCGACTGTTTAGGTGAATTCAAATACACGAGAGGGCGCTGTGGTGCAAATGCGTATGTAAGCGCGTTCTAGATCACGCATTCCCTTTCTGCCATGGATGAAAACGAACGTAAGGCGCGGCATGCGGTGGCTCAGCCGCGCCGCCGACGACACGCTACTACTCCGGAGACGAGGGCACGGGAAGCAGCGGCCAAACGCAAAAATGACAAACGGGTGATTAACGGTGACCGAATGATCCCCAGAGCTTAGCCCACTCATCATCATTTCCTTAGTGGATATACGTGGATATTTTCGGGAGTGTTTTGAGTGCTTCATGATTTTTATCTGAGGCTTTATAATCGTAATCGTAATCGCAACATACACGCATATTCTTCTACTGTAGAAGCGGTTTTCTATATACTGTGGCAGCGGACAGTGAGAGTCGACGACAAATCTAGGTCCTAAGGTGATTCGCCCCTAAAACAATAATCATTTGCTTTTCGACACCAACAAAAGTATTTGCGCCCCGCACCGAACAGACCACCAGGGTTCATTGGCAGGGCCTACAAATTTTTCCTCCCCCCAACATTGAATAAGCGGCGAAAAAGAAAATACAGCAGTGGTGACGAAATGGGCGTCATCTTCCCAAACCCATCTTTTCTTCACCGAGGACACAAGTTGTACTACTTGCTTGGTGGTGTCGGTGGCTGGGTGGCCAAGCTCTGCTGAGAAGTGTCTGGATGCCGAGCACCTGCAACTTGTCGTCCACAAATGAGTTTCAGATGTGAGAATTTAATAGGACCACACTTGCTTAGTGAAGCACTCATTCATCAAGTACGAAAGGCCGGATTTTTGGGTGATTCTATATGGTCCGTCCCACCTGTTAGCTAAGGAAGCGGCAAAACCGTTCGAGGCGTCGCTGAGGAGGGTGTCCGATTGAACACCAAGTGCCCAACCTCAAAGCTAATGTTCTGCCAACGCTGATCGTACTAGATTGCCTGTTCTATTGAGGTGCTGTTTCGCTTGTTGCACAGCGTCAGTCAACGTCTACATCAGCTCATCAGCAAACATTGCGTAAGGTCTCAGAGAACTGGCTGCACATGGCAGAGCGCTTCCCTGCGGGAAATTCGATTATTTGCCGAGGTTAAGTCGAGCGGGAGTGAAACCTGTTGAGCGATTCACTGTCGTTCAAGTTACGAACGCTATGTCTGCCAGTTTCGGATCTCAGTCTTTGTAACAATCAGTATGCGCGACAAGCATCGATTTAAGATTTCAGTTTACCCTTTCCGTGATCTTGGCTTTCGGGTGATACACAGACGTGCGTTTGTGACGAATTTCCAGTGCGTCATATGAATCCGTGAACACTTTACTAGTGCAGTACGTCGCGTTGTCCGTGATCACCTGGGCAGGGAATCCGTACCACGTGAAGGTTTCGAGAAGGCAGTCCCATACTTTCTGCGAAGTGAGCTTGCGCTAAGAAAACAATTCGACCAATTTCGTGAAAGGATCAGTCACAACAATCAGTTGCTAGTTTCGCCGCGAGCTCATGGGTAAGGGGCCCATTACGACGCATGCACCAATTTGCCATGGCGATGTACTGTCAACTGACTGCATTGTCTCTAGCGGTAAACCACCACGTCGATTCGCCTTTTGACAAACTGAACAGGACCACAAGTAGCGTAATACATCCTCTTTGAAACCTCTCCAGGTTACCGTGAAGCACAGCTTCTCGTACGTCTTCTGCCCTGAGGAGTGACCAGCTAAAGTACGGTCACGGTAGTACTTTATAAATGAAATTGCGAAGTTTGCGAGGAATAACAACTCCGAACGGTGACTCCTCATCATCATCGTCAACTTGGGGAAAGTACCCGAACAAGAGACCTCTTCTCCGAGCAGGTAGCACTCGGTCGCCCCGTCGCTACCGGTGTCAGTTTGGCCACGAGCTTTTCTGACACCTTAAGACAAAGGCCATCCCTCTGCTGTGCAGCCAGAAGCTCCTGTTTAGTGACAAAAGTACCCCAACGCGACTGCATTGCCATAGGCGGTGCCGTAACCACACACTGTTTCCGGCTCGACCTGGGGGTCAATAGACAAATGTGCACATGAAAGTGCGCCAGCAACTGTGCTAGTGCTACCCTTCTTGTACTCAATGACATAGTCGTAGCGCTGCAACGTAAGCGCCTTCGGGCTAATCTTCCCGAGGGATTAGGCAACCGTTTAAGCCGAGACAGCGCTTGATGATCACTCTGAATGGCAAACTGAATCCCATCCAAAAACATGTCAAATATCCTTAATGCGAAAATTATAGCCAGGCACTCTTGCCCTATTACTGAGTAGTTGTGACTTGCGAAAACAACGGGCCTCGGGGCGCCTGCGCATTCCTGTAAACACACTGCGCTAAGGCCTTAACTGCTGGCGTCGGTCTGTAGCACAAAGATTGTTAAGGTATGGCAGTTCAAGGTATGCGTTACTGGTAATCGCATTCAGAATCCTTTCGAAAGCTCCTTGTTGCTCACCGCTTCAGCGCCATTTCGCGCCTTTTTAAGGAACTGAGTTAGCGTTCGGGAGATGTCTGTGAAATGAAGCCACGATAAAAAGCAATAACTCCGAGGGACGTTTGCAAATTCTTTGTATTTCAGGTTGGCGGGTAATCTGCAATATCCTTCAGTTCATCTGGGTCTGCGTTTAGTACACAGTTGTCGACAGCAAACCCAAGAAGGTTGATCTTGTTAGTAGCGAGCTGCACAGTTTTGCAGGATGAACTGTTAGACCGGCTGCTGTCATGCGTTGTAGCACCGTATGCACGTGTTCAATGTGCTGTTCAAACGTGCGCAAAAACACCATCACATCATCAAGATACTAAAGTGCGTAATCAAATTTTGTATCACCCAAGACCATATCCATCAGTAACCCGAACTATTGGAAAGACCAAAGGGCATGCGCATAAACTCAAACAGCCCCTATGGCATGTGGATGTCGTTGTGGCTTACTTTTCTTCTTCTGGCACGGCACACTTGGGACATGAACTGATGGTAGGTAGTCCGCTGAGGAGAGAGATGTAGTAGTTGGGACGACAGCGGAGATGTATTATAAAACCGCGCTGTGTTTTCGGAACCATGTCTCAGAGTGCTACAATTGCTGGTGACCCGGACTACGAACGCGACCTTCCATGGACCAGGGGGACAATCTCGACGGCCTCTGTCCTGGTACCACTGCCACTGCACCCAGCCATGTACCCTCTTCGGGTATTTTTGGAGGTACTAATATAACGCTACCACAGATGTGGCTTGCCGATCCCTCCTTATGGTTCATTCAAGTCGAGAACCAGTAACGTATTCATCGAATCACGTCAGAGGTTCGCAAGCTTGAGCTACTCGTTGAATCGTTGTCGCCAAAGGCAATAGCCGAAATACGCCACATCCTCGTGGGCCCGCCTGATGAAAAACTCCATATACGACAGACAAACAGGCTCTTCTTCACCGACTCGTTCTGCCTAAGCATCGGCGCATTTAGCAACTTCTGTGCAACGAAGAGCACGGGGACCTCCGTCCCACACAGTTTCTACGCCACTGCAGCACCTGCTTGGGGACCAGCCGGCCTGCACGGAAACACCCATACTACGTGAGTTGTTTCTACAGCGTCTTCCACCTACTGTGCGAATGGCTTTTGTCCCAGCTCAGGATAAGACTGTTGGAGCTGGCAGAAATGGCTGATGACATGATGGACGTTGTTCCGGCAGTCATAAACGCTGCCCACACCTCCCTGATTTCCTAAGCGGATTCCCTTCGAGAAACGGTAAAAGATCTCACAGCTGAAGTCGCCAACTTGCATCTGCCATTGTTGAGCATTCGCGACCTGAATGACCAGTCTCGTACACACTTACTATCTCTTACGTCACCTGCTTAGCAACGGCCCCTCCACCGCCCGAGCACCGCTTTTCAGTCGCAGAACACGTGTTACTGTCACCAGCGTTTTCATGCCGGGGCTCGCAGATGTGTGCAATCCTGCTCATGGCGCATGGGAAAATGATGAGGCCGATCGTCAATAAGAGCGGCGGGCGATCAAGGCCAATCATCAAGCCGCCTCTTCCATATCACCGACAGAACCACAGGTATTCGTTTTCTGGTGGACACTGGAGCAGAAGTCAGCATAATTCCAGCGTTCGAAACTGACCGGCGTCTCCGCGAGAAGTCAACTACTTTACAAGCGATCAATTCTTCTGTCGTTGCAACTTCAATAGATAAGACCCTCAAGCACACCGCGACCCACTGTATTGTTACCACAGGCCCACCAGTTCACTGCCGCCCTCGCCGACTTGGCCCTGATAAATATCGAATTGCTCGGAACGAGTTCGAGCATATGTTACAGCTGCAGATCATTCGTCCGTCATCAAGCTCGTGGTCGTCGGCGCTACACATGGTTCCCAAGAAGAACAATGACTGGCAGCCCTGTGGTGATTATCGGGCTCTCAATGCAGTCGCCGTTCCAGATTGATGCCCGTTACCCAATATTCAGGACTGCACTGCATTTTTTGTTTTTTTTTATTTTATTTTCAAATACTGCTGGCCGTCATGCTTGTAACAGGGTGGGTACAGTGATTTTAGTGATAACACAGGACATAGTAAGTAGAACATAGCATGATGAAAACAAAACTGTTGAAAAGAACACATATTTTTCAAAAACCAATAAGAAACTGTAGGAAAAAGACAGACAGACATGGTGACGATGGTACAGTATGCAATATGAAAAAAAAAATAAAACTACAGAATTACGAACGTCATGAGAACTCATGACAATGTAAATACAACACTAGCAATAATCAATTTTGTAAAAGAGTTTTATTTCGCTCTTCAAAACTTTCAGTGCTCGTTGTAGTCAATACAGACACTGGCAAATCGTTCCACTCTTTTATTGTTCGGAGAAAAAAGAATACTCATCATTTACACATCAAAACCGCGTTTTGGAACCAAAAACAAAAATTGATTGCTTGATCTGACGTTGCTGGTTTGCCTGGATATAAGATAAGGTTAAGTTTCAATATTAAAGTGTCCTTTTGATAACATGAAAAGAAATTTTGGTCTAGCAAGTTTCCGGCGTTCAGCCAGCGTAGGCAATTCAAGCAATCGAAGCATTTCAGAAACGGAGACATTTCGAGAATACCGGGATAAAATAAGCCTAGCGGCTTTTCTCTGTATTTTTTCAGTGCGATTTTTCAACCCCGATTGGAACGGATCCCAGACTGCACTGGCGTATTCTAGCGTTGGTCTTACGCAGGTAAAATATGAAGCAGCTTAACGGATGGTGTTGCTAGCTTAGTTTGTGGCGAAGGAACCATAACTTTTTTCTGCAGCTGTACAAATCTCGTTTACGTTTGGTTTCTAATTTAAGTCATTTGAAATTGTTAGGTCTAAGAATTTTACATTGTCCAGCCTCGATAAGAGTGGTGGAATTCATTTCGTAATTACCTTTTACAGCGTGCTTTTTCGCTTAGTGAGCCTGAGCATGACTGATTTAGATTTATTGATTTTCATTTCCCCATTTAGCGGCCCAACCTCCTACTGCTATAAGAGCTTGCTTGAGTTACGTCTGATCATTATGGTTAATAATTTCTCGTTATATTAGGCAATCATCTGCGAATAACCTAACAGTTGTGTCTTCGCCTATGTCATGAGCAATGTTGTTTATATAAACCAAGAAAAGAAGGGGTCCTAAGACGGATCCCTGCGGTACGCCTTAGGTTACTTTTAACAGATTGGATTTGCTACCGTATAGTTCGACATTATATCCGACCTGTGAGGAGTGAGCGGATCCACGCAACAACTTATAATTTATTTTCATTTCTGTTAGCTTATATAATAATTTCATATGCATGACCCGGTCAAAGGCCTTGGATAAATCTAAACATATAGCGTCTATCTGTTTTCTGCTAGTGCAGTTTAAAAGTCATTAATTGTTTCTACCATATGTGTCACGGTGGATAGGTTTCGTCTAAAACCGTGTTGATAATCAAAGAAAGCCTTCTTGTCTTCCAGGTAAACTATATATTGAATTTGATATTATATGCTTAAGAAGCTTGGAGCAGACACACGTCAATGAAATAGGCCGATAGTTTCCAATGTATTGCTTTTTCACTAGATTGTGTACCGGGACAACTTTTCCAACTAGCCAATAATCTGGAATCTGTTTTTGTGCTAGCGATGCCTTAAATATAATCTCGAGATATCGGGCTACCCACTCCGCATACCTACGTAAGAACGCATTTGGTATACCGTCTGGTTCTATAGCTTCTTGTCTTTAATATTAAGCAAAAGTATACAATGCCTTCATAGCTACCTCACATCAGGAATCTGTGAATGTATCGCGGATTCTAGCGCAAAGGGTGAACCAACCATCTGCCGAACTATCAGTAAAGACGGATTGAAAAAAATCATTGAATCTAGTTGCAATCCGAGAGTAGTCCCACACAAGTCCCAGTGACAAGTGGCGCCAAAAAAAGCACAGCATATCCACGGAGTGAATGATGATGAGTGGGCGAAGCTGCGGAGGTTCATAGGTAAACCGTGAAATCTTCCGTGAATTCTGCCCAGACATCATCACCGACGTGAGATCGGGCGCGTTTATACTAAAGGTTCGATGAGTTCTGACGACTTGCAGCTCACTTTAATTTTACATGTACGCTGTGATTTTCATTGTTTAGAAAACCATTGCTTTAGAAAACATCTGTCGTCTTCGTTAAGCAGCTGGCGTCTTTTAGTTTTGCTTTAAGAAACCATCTGGCGTTCTTTCGTTTTGCGTTTAGAAAACATCTGGCGTCTTACGTTGGTTATTTCATCAATCAACGGCGTTTTGACCAAAATTTTTATTGTTTATCACGCACAGGAGAAATCTCACCAGGCACTACCTTGGAGGTAAACAATGGCTGCTAATGGGAATGAGACACAGAAGAAGTCGGCTTTTAGCTAACACTTACACTTCTACTTCTACTACGTTCCTACTGGAACATGCCAATCGCTGCTAATGGGGAATGAGAGACAGAAGAACTCGGCTTTTAGTTAAAGCGCACGCTGGGAATTTTTATTGTTCAACAACGCACAGGAAAAATCTCCCACCGGCACCACCTTGGAGGTGAAGATCTGGTACTAGCGTACGACTGGTTACCTACTACTACGAGGGACGAACGGGTGCCGCCTTAAGAAGCTTCGCCCCTAAAACGGTGCGGATCATCCTTCATAAAATTCGGCATGTCACATCATAAAAAGTTTTTAACAGCAGTCATCTTCGTGCGCAATGCAAAGCTTAGTGCAGAAATTTGATTGTGATCTTTTCTTGGCTTCTTTCTTTCACAACTAATTTTTCGTTTTAAATGTAAGCTTTTCGTGTTATCCATGGGTGGCGTTTATTTTTTTTTCTTCTTTTGCATGGGCACAAACCTATTAACACAGTGAAAATAAGACTCCTTTAAATTCATCCCACATCGCATTGACGTCATTCATAGGACTAAACATAGCGAAAGGTGATCAATAATGCTTGTGTCATCGGCTGTGTCAAAACATAGGACATGCGTACTTGTGCTATCAGAATTTGGGCATACGGTGGTCCGTTTTATCTCTAAATAAACTAACTTATGATCTGAGAGACCGGCTTCTATCGATACATCATAATGTTCAATCGCCCGTCTAGAAACACCAAATCTAAAATCGACCCTGCTTTCCCAACTACGCGTGTGCACTCTTTAACTACATGTTGCAAATCATGACTGAAAGATATCTCTAGTAGCTGTTCACATTTGGTTTTCTCACGAAACTGAGCGCTAAGATCAGACCAGTCGATGCCTGGTAAATTGAAATCCCCAGAAATAATAATTCGAGAGCTACGGATCCTTAAGCCTTCTAAGTAAAGCTGTATGTCTTCGAGATAGGAAATGGGGGAGTTAGGCGGTCGATACACAAACGCCAAGAATGATCACTGTGTTATCTAGTTTAATTTCGCACCAAACACCTTCATGTGTTAGAATGCCAGGCATTTGCACGCGGTCGATATCAGCCTTGATCACTACAGCAACTCCGCCTCCACGCGCATCGCGGTCTCGATGAATGATTTTATAGTTCGGTGGTACGAGCTGTTGGTCTTCTTTTCGGGCCGTAGCCATGTTCAGTAATCGTAATCACATGATGATCGTAGTTAGCCGGGATGTATTCCAGGTCTCCAACCTTGTTAGTCAGACTTCTTCCATTCACATTGATCAAGTGTAATGCACTAGAATTATATTCTTCTTTCCGTCAGTCATCCATAGCAGCAGCGCGTCTTTAAGACGCTGAACCTTTACGCGACTGCTCTTTGTAGGATACCACGTGTAGACGTCAGAGTCTACATGCAGTTTGTCGTATTTCAGGGCACATGACGCCCGCTGTCTCTTGTTTCGCGGAATCCAGAGCATTTTACGCTTTGCCAATGTTTGGCAAAGTTATCCGATATTGATATATATACCGCTGCCTTTCAGCTTCCTGCACTGTTTTGTACTCTTCGAATTTTTCCCTGTAGTCATACAACCTGAGAATTACAGGGTGAGGTCGGGCGCTTTTCATCCCTACCCTATGTTTTCGTGCCACGGTGCTCAAGGTGACACCAAGCCTTTCTCGAAAAACGTTTACTAGCACTTTCGCTTTAGGATCGGCTGCAGATTCCTTCTCGCTTTCTGGTATTCCAAATACTATAAGGTTATTCCGCCTGCTTCTGTCCTCAAAGCTGTCCATTCTTTCCTGCTGCTTCCGAAGAGTATATATATCCTTGACTGTTTTTGACAACTGAGCTATTGTGGTCGCTTGATGTCTAATAACCTTCAGGCTGTTTTCGACTACCTTCAGTCGCTTGCCTAAGTTCTCTAGATCGGCTTGTATTGGCTTTTAGCCATCACACAACTCTTTTAACATTGTTTTTGTTTCTTGTCCGGGATTCATTTCAACATCACAGCAAAGCAATAGACACAATGACGCAAAGCCAAAAAAGATCACTCTTCGGCACGGCAGCACAACTACAAAGCGATAATCATTCTTGTAGCCGTAATAAGTGGAATAACTAACCTGTTCAAGGAACAGAAGGCGATTAGACGACATTGCATGCGCTGTGCCGCCGTGCCCACTTATGCTGTAGGTTGATGCTCGCTGATTTATACATGTGTCAGTCATGATCCGTGTCGCTTGCCGTTGGTCACCGTGTCGAGAGTGCCGTCGATAGCGTGGTCCCCCTGAGTGCCGATCTGTTCCCCAGACGGCCAGATGGCACACTGGTCCACGCGTCCAGTTGGTATGAGCGGCAATCAGCCATATCTGTTCAAGGAACAGAAGGTGATAAGATGACCTTGAATGCGCTGTGCCGCCGTGCCAACTTTAAACCAGCACAACGGTATACTCGAAGATTGATCTCGTGAAAGCTTATCATCAGATCCCCGTTCAGCCTTATGACATTCCAAAATGCAAGAATGACCCCATTGAGCTCTATGAGTATTACGAATGCATTTAGGTTTGAGAAACGCAGCTCAGACATTTCAGCGTTTATAGACGAAGTTACAAGAGGCTTGCTGTTGCATTTCGCCTATATAGACGACCTTCTCGTTGCCAGCAAGGACGCTGAAACGCACAAGGCACATCTACGTGAGCTTTTCACTCGACTGCGTAATTACGACCTTGTCATCAATGTAGAAAAGTGTCAGACTGGAGTCTCGGAGATAGCATTCCTCGGACATCAGATCACTAAAGATGGCATCGCTCCTCTACCTGACATGCTTTAACCTATCATCGACTACTCGCCTCTCACGTCTATATGTAGTCTGCGACGTTTTCTCGGACTCGTCAATTTTTATCGCCGCTTCGTCTCTACATGCTCAACACTGCTGCAGCCTCTGGAAGCAGTACTCTCGACTTGGAAAGCCGAGTCAGCCGCACTTCCCTGGGACACGGTCGCGGGTCAATCTTTTGCCGCCGATAATACCAAACTCGCCCAGGTCACCCTCCTGAACCACCCTTCACCAACTCCTCCCACTAGCTTCATGGTGGACGCTTCTTCAGAAGCAGTTGGAGTCGCTCTTCATCAATGGATTAATGGTACATGGGCTCCAATTTCCTTGTTTTCACGCATGTTACGCGACACTGAGCGCCGATACAGTACTTTCGGGCGGGAGCTCCTTGCGGCTTACCTTGCGGTGAGGCATTTCAGGTACTTGCTTGAAGGGCAACAATTTGTCATTCTTACCTACCACAAGCCACTTGTTTCGGCTTTACGTTCCTGCAATACCACGCAAACTTCTAGAGAACTTCGACACCTTTCTTTCATTGCCAAATTCACCACAGAAATCCGTTATGTAAAAGGCAGCCTTAACAGCGCAGCGGACGCTCTCGGTCGTGTTACCATCAATGCCACGACAGGCTACACCGACCTTTCATTGTAATTGCTCGCGGAGGCCACTAACAATAAACGATGAGCTTCCACGACTCCGCTCCTCTACTTCCCTCCGACTGGAACAAGTCAACTTTCCCGACGACGACGTTACGCTGTGGTGGGATGCTTTCACACAAATGCACTCGTATCGATGTTCCTTCAAATCTGCGTCGTGCTATTTTTGACACTCTCCACTCCATCTGCCATCCAGGCATAAGAGCTACGCAAAACCTGGTCACTAAACGCTATGTCAGACCGCTCATACGCGCTAACATTCATGACTGGGTTCGCACTTGCACAGTGTGCCATCATATGAAGGCACAACGGCACACCAGGCCTTCATGGAGGAAAATTCCCTCTCCCTGATGCACGTTTCGACACCATTAATTTGGACATTGTCGGGCCTTTACCTCCATGCCGGAGATATACGTATTTGCTTACGTGTATTGAGAGGTACACTAGGTGGCCTGAAGCAGCTCCAATGCCTGACATCAGGGCAGAAACAGTTGCTCGTACCTTTCTTGCTACCTGGATAAGCCATTTTGGTGTACGATAAACGGTGACTACTGATCGAGGCAGACAGTTTGATTCAGCGCTTTTTACCTATGTCTCATCTCTACTGGGTTGTGCGCACATTCGAACAACTGCTTACTACCAGCATCAAAAGGCACTGTAGAGAGACTCAATCGCCATCTAAAAGCAGCACTCGCCTCGCAGCCTCATGCCGAAGTTTGGGTATCACACATCCCCATGTGTGCTTCTCGGCCTTCGTTCAATACTTCGATCAGAACTTACCTGCTCTGTAGCCGAGATGGTTTATAGTTGCACACTCCTTTTGCCTGGTCACCTCGTCAGCGCCGTTACTACGCAGAGTGTTTCGGATCCATCTTCTTCCGGTCCAGCGTCTGCGGATATTCATACAAAACTTGCGTCTATCACCAATTTCAGCTCACACTAAGAACGATGTTTTTCTGCCGGCAAACCTACACACATCTTCCACACGTTTGTGTTCGTGTTGATGCGTCTTGCCGTGCTCTTCAGCCCTCGCCATTACGGTCCTTTCCCAGTCATCAAGCGTTCTGAGCATCATTTTACAATCCTGCGTAATGGGCATGAAGACAAAGTCAGAATTGAAAGGATCAAGCCGGTACCCATCCTGACAAGCTTCGTCTGACCATTTGTTTTTTCTTCAAGTGTCCACGGCCACTTGTCTGCAGGGGAGACCCATCTGTAGCATACTTTTCTTCTTCTTCTGGCACGACACACTTGGGACATGAACTGGTAGTGGGTAGTCTGCCGAGGAGAGAGAAGTAGTAGTTGGAACGATGGCGGATATGTAATAATAAACCGCGCTTGTGGTTTCGGAACCGCGTTTCAGAGTGCTACATTTGCTACACCGTTTTAGGGACATCCTCAGGGTGAACCTTAATTTGTAGAAAACCACAAGAGCAGTCGATAGTGGTGAATAACTGCGTTTCCCAAAGCATATGTTATGCTCGATATTGCTGGCAAAGTATATATGAATTATCTCATTGTGACTGGGTTGAGTCTGCGGTAGTGCACACAAAGACGTGCCGTACCATCTTTCCTTTGAAGCCAGTACAACCGGGAAGGCCCATGGACTCACCAAGGTTCGTAGGGCTCCTGCGTCGATCATCTCGTCCACGGCGTTATCGAGGAGGGGTCACTTGTGCTGGCTCAGCCGTGACGGGTTCAGCAGTAGCGGCCTCCAGCTGCTTCCGCTTGGTGGTTAGCTTCTCTTGAGTCGCTGAGGGACTGTATGACTGCTGACGGCCGGGTGGTGTGTATGGCTACCACGCCTTACGTGCTTCCTGGTACAGGAACGATGTCTGTCTTCTCAGCAAATGGTGTCGTCTTGGACTGTCCATGAAGGCGGTGGCCTCTGAAGGAAAATCGAGTGTGAACCTCTCATATGCAAGAAAACTTCGGCCGAGAAGCACTGGCACCGAGTGACCAGGCAAACAAATTGCTGGCGCTTTGTTTTCCCGTTAAAGCTTATCCGTAAGCGAACACAACATTCAAGCGTTTAATACGTGGCTTAATGCCATTTAGCAATTGAACATTTGAGCTGCGAAACTTGACCTCTTTAGCTTCACGCTGTTTCAGCATTGCGTCACCGAATAAAGAGATTACGGAACCAGTATCAAGACGAGATTATGAGAGACAGGGAGGGCTATTTTGGTAATGCCTTGCGCTCAGACATTAACAGCCGCCGCGGCCGGGATACGATCGTCGTTGGTAACCACTCCACCGTGTGAGATTACGACTGCACAGGTATGGTAATGCTGCGCTTTGCGGCAGATGGAGCGATGACTGACTCACCACGACTGCACGTACCGGACAGCGTACCACGCACCATGGCATTGATGGCCAGGGGATGCGACACGCGGCCAATATTTAGTGTTACTGGTGGAAGCAGTTTCCCGAGCGTCCTGCAGTCGCGCTACGGCGCGCAAACCATTGCCACCTCACACGACTAATTTGACCGCACTGGTGCCATACGACTTGCGCATGTCTGCGTTGGCCAGTTAGCCTACTGCTGAAACCACGCCTCTCGGCAGAGTAACCCCTGGATTACCCATCACAGGAGCGCCTGTCTCAGTCGGCTCGCGCAGGAATTGTGAAGCCGGCATATCGGGACTGGGGGTCCGACCGACTACGCTCTTGTATGACCCGAGTAGGGAGCGAGCGCTCTGCACTATGACGCTGCTCCGCGGATTCTTGCTCCAGGTACAGCTTACCCCTAATACGGCATTCAATGGGGCCCCATGCTGCCCTTGCTCATGCGCGAATGGTCCCAGGGTGCGCAGGGAGACAGCTGTTAGTGCACCTGGGCTCGCCAGGTCGCATGAGAGACGGGCTACGGGGGCGTGCCAAGCTAGTAATGGCTCAAGAGCAGACTGCGGCACTGCCGGTGTCATGTAAGCGCTCTCGACTAACATGGCGTCTTATACAACGCGGGCCTCCCGTCAGAGATGCTCAAGGGTTTTCGCATGTGCACCCGTAAAGGAATGGCCTGCATTTGGGACGACTGTGAAATGACCGGAGCTACTTGGTCCCTTTCCGAGGCAGTCGGTGCTGCTCGGCGAGGCAGTTCCTGCATCGTCCGGACGTACTCGAGCAAACTTTCGTGCGGATGCTGGGTTCTCAGTTCGAGCTCACGTTGGACTCGCAGCTCATGCCCAGGGAGCAGAAATTCTTCTCGGAAGCGCTGTTAAAATTCTGCCCATGTGGTGAAAAGCGTTTGTAGCGTCCACCACCATCCTGCGATATCCCGTTAAGCCAACGGCGGGATGCGAGCCATCACGTATGGTTCAGAGGGGCCAGTAGCTGTTGCATAGCTGTCTACTTTATCTTGAAATCAGCCACTGATTTTGGGTCGTCGTAACCCGTATACGCGGGTAGCTCGACGAGAAGTCGGAGCTGCCTCACCACTCTGACTGGCTGCATATCCAGTGTGCTCATGCGGTCCATGACCGTGTTGCACAGCTCCGCGACACGTTAAAATGTGTGCAGTTTCTGTGCCAGCAGCTGGTCAGCGGGCTCGCGCAAGAATCCCGCTTGCTGCCGGTTGGCAAGGTCGTGCCGGACCAGAAGTGCTTTCCGTCTTCCTGCATCATGGGGAGAAAAAATACCGCGCGACGAAAGAACACACACGAGAACGCGCTACACGGAAGCTAGGCGAACAGAACAAACGGCCGTACCTATGTCCCCCGTGATATTCTTAAGGCGCGAGCAAAAACCACGTAGGGCGCCAACTTTGGGTACTAGCCTCGCTGCGTCCCCGTCCACAGTTAAAGCAAGGACGACGGAGGCTTCAAGACACAACCAACAACAATATTTAGTTTACCGCTACAATATAAACGGCGGGGTCCGTAGAGGAACACGAGACAGCAACCATGATTTCCGGCAGCAGCAATCGGCCAGCGCGGGTGCCAGCGTCCGTTATTCCTGGCAGCCAAGGCGCTCCTCCCTGGGCTCCCAGCAGGCTGCCCCTTTTAAGGCGCGCAGGTGGGCCACGCGCGCCGCCACTGCGCAACACGTGACGCTATCTCTTTATCGCTGGAGTGCGTGGTTCTCACAATGTGTACTTTGCAAACGCAGGAAATGAAAAGTTCATAGCTAGCGCTCTTGTCGCCGTAGGTGTTCCTTTCTCGTCCCGTGCTTCACGTTCATGTTGTTCTTTCCATTTTCGTGCTGTTCTTTCCATTACCCCCTCCCCCTTGCGCTAATTGAAATTCTTTGGTGACTGCCCAAACAACCACAGATATCCCTCAGGAATCCTATGTATATCACCACTATGTAGTGACTGCTGTAACGACACTAGGAATTGATAGCTAGGAATTTATAGAATTTATGCCGAATTTTATAGCTAGTCGCGGAAGCGCTGAGTTTGGCTGGCGACGTTTTTGAAACTTTGAGCGCACGAGAGTCTACCAGATAGGTGCCCTCAGCACCGTGGATGGAAGAGCACTCTGCGGCGACCGCATCACTAGTCCGTGCATTAGGGCCTTACCATACCCAGCGTTTTCTCAGCGTTTTATCAACGCTGCCACAAAGCGTGGCCAACAACTTGAGAAGCGCTGAGGTCAATGCTACCCGACTGTCGTACAACGTGACCGCAAGTAATGAACCTGGATCGTTTGAAACAAATAGTCACAATGATAGCTGACGTGCCTCATTTGTAGTTTTGTTGTATAAAAGATGACAGGCACCACTACCAAAAAGTCATTTTTTAGACAGCACCTCTTAGGCGCACGTTCCTGCCTAGAGCGGCGTCACCATCACCATCGGCGTTGCCATCGGTGGCGGCACTGATAGACATGAAAAACTAAAATCAGAAAAAAAATAGTCAGAATCGAATGGGATTTGACACCGGGTCCTTTGCCTGGCACTTGAGTATTCTAGTAAAATGCAACGCTATTGCTCTTTTAGACCTTAGCCACGACGCCCCGCGTCTTACCGGAGGTGGAAATTCGAAAGGGCTCCAGTAAATCCACATTGACCTGCTGGAGTGGTCGGTAAAATAATGCGATTGGTTCAGGAATCTCGCTGACCTCGTCGGCGAAGCCTTGTGCCGTAGGCAGCCCCTACATGTTGTTACATAATGGATGACGGCGGTGTTACAGAGTGGCCACCAATCGCGAGCGTAGACAAGAAACCGAGGTGAGCAGCACCTCGGGCCGCATTGTCGAGGGCAGAAGAAGGTAGCTAGCGCAAGCTGTGGAGAAGATTTCTTGATGAGCACGCCGTTTAATAAGCAAATGGAATGGAATCTACACTTGAATACTACTGGCACAATGCCAGTCTTGTCTGCCAAGTACTCCATCAGACATCGTAGTTCTGGAACATCATATTGTTGCTCAGTGAAGTCGTCAGCGCTTATTGACCCGGGAAACCTGTCCTCATTATGCTCGCCTTGCGGCGGCAGTCAAAAACTTTCACCATTTCCCGCTAAAGGGGACCATGAGGCGATGCGAAGCCGGAGCACTTGCACGATCGCGTTCCGCTGGCGTTCTTTGGGCACGCTACCGACCTGGCGTCGTGGAACGCGAAGAGGAACGCTACGCGCGTCTTGTCTTCCCTCTAGCCTGGCCGTTAATTCTCACAGGGCGAGTGGGGAACGCAGTCGGCAGGCGTGCGAGAGGGGGGCAGCGTAGGAGAGAGAGGGGGAGGGGACGGGCATGCGCTGGTGCTCATCACGGCGTTGCGCATGAGAGAATTTCGGCATGTCTAGCCCGCGTTTCAGAGGAAGAGTGGAAAGGGGAAGTAGAGAGGGGAATGGGAGAGGGGAAGGGGAGAGGGTGAGTGAAGAGGGTATGCGCATGCGCAGTAAGGGTGGTCACGCCGCACACCACCACCACCGGGTTGAACTCCGCCATAAGATACTTCGCATCTAAAAGGACACGCGACAAACAGTCGGCATCCGGGAGCTTTCGTTCGGAATTTTCACCACGGTGATGCCGAATTCCTGGACTCGGACACTTCACCTTGCGGGGAAACATGCAGGGTTCTTTAAGTATGATTGTCGCTCGCCTTTTTCACAAGCCTGGCGCATAGCTACGGGCGAAACATTGACCAGATGATCATAAAGTATTCCATATCACTTGTAGGATATGTAGCTGAACGCTGAACAGCTTTTACGCTAACGTGCTCAACAGGCCGGTGAATCTAACGAGTTATAGAGAAGACATCCTCGACATGTTTAAGCCAACAGAAACATCTGTGAGTCTGACAAGACCAGGAATGTTATGGAAGGCCACTGTGTCATGGTTTTGGCGAGCAGCATGGTGAAGGCATACACCATGGTGTATGCCTTCACCATGCTGCTCGCCAGAAACCCCCGCACATTGGTAGAGGTTCTAACATTATGCTTAGGCTACGAGGAGCTGCGCTGGCAGCCGTCGATGACCCGTCACGCTCCATCACGCCATGCAGAGCTCGTTGGCTTGTTGGATATATATGACCAGTCGGCGCCCCTCGCGGAAGTGAAGTCATTCATCCAGGAGTAAATTGCACGTCAGTTCCCTATCCTGGCATTTGCTAACCCGCAGCTCGCTTGACAGCCACCAACCACATTTCTGCCCCTCTCTGCCGAGCGAGTAAGCAGGAAATTGCAGAGATCATGTCTAAATAATACCAGTACCCTCCGGCTTCTGCAACAGAGAGTAACGATCAAGTTGTAGCCAGAACGTCACCAGCCATCCCTACTTCTACATCGCTCAGTTACGCCAAAGCCGTCGCAAGACCTCTGTCCTTCGAAGTGCATGTGGCTGCTACATACACACACGTCATCCATAAGACCCGACTGCAGCCCATCATGCAGTCATTTCAGCAGCCGTCGCGACAATCGTGTCCTGCCTTCGACATGGGTGTGACCTGCCTCAGTGAATCAATGGCGCGAATTCGACAGCCACCCCATCTGCTTTTTATGTCGTTGCGCCTGTCACGTCGCACGCTATTTCAACCGCACGGAGCCGCCTTCACTTGCGTCAGCCGTCACCAGCCAGTCCAGCCGCCCATACTACGACCCACCTCCGCCTCTGTCACCAACGTCAATCCCAGCTATATCGACTCGCTATCCTGTCGCCGATGAAGACACATCTGGTCGTGCGAGACTAGAAACACCAGTCGTCGCACTCCACAATGCGTGGGCTCCGACGCCATCGAACTGCGAAAGCTCTCAGTGAAACCCATCGAACGTAATAGATGTGTTCGTGCATCTAGCCTCGTCGTGAGTGAAGCCACCGTGCTCTTTATTGACGCAAAACTTAAGCGTTTACAACGAAAAGTAGTTCTGGAATATATGTACTGCTCGCGTCGTCATTCAGGGCACTCTGCAATTGAAATTCAAGTTCAAGTTTATTGTTTTTCAAAGTATTGCATAACAGAAATTATACAGAGCGACGTCGAATTCGACATATCTCATTTACGCCGTCGAATTTATTCATAATTGCTGCGTACTCTCAAGACGTCGTTATTGGGATGAGATTTTCTCTCCCGCCAGGACGCCGTTTATTCCTCGTGCACCAAGCGAAGTAAAAAAATGCAGGCCATTTGTACTAATTCGCACACAGGTTGGCACGGCAAAGCATGGGCCCGCCACCAATCCTACGACCCGTTTATCGCCACGCCTAGCGTCGAGATGCGCCGTTTCCTTCTCGGTCTCTGTTTCTCTCTTTCTCGTTCTTTCTGCACTACGCACTACTCTCTCCTCTCAATTTCCCCTGCTCACCATCATATCTCTACTTTTCACGCTCACTTCACACCCTTGCTACATTTTAATATACAAGGCTATGCTATGCTCTGCTAACGTGCCTGGATAGCCCAGTGGTTAGGACGCCCACGTTCGGAACGAGGGTACGCGGGTTCGAATTCCGCCCCGTGAAGAAGCTTTTTCGGCAGCAGTTTTGCTTGTTTCCATTTCTTTATACCTCTATTTCCGTCTCTCTGCCTATTTATCTATTTCGTTATTGTCATAATATGGGCAGAAGAGCGACACCAGGGAAGACGACAATGAAGAGCGCGCTTTCTCGATCCCGCGCGCTCTTCATTGTCGTCTTCCCTGGTGTCGCTCTTCTGCCCATATTATGACAATACCCCGGGTTTTAAGAAAGTTGTTTACAACTTTTCTGATGGGTAGAAGAGGAGCAAATGTCACAGGGTGTCACAGTCAGTGGACATGCAAAGTTCACGAAAGGGAAATGTCCACTTGGATGTATACACACTGCCACGTCACGACATGAACATAGGAAACGTCCGTGTACTACACGACACTATGTCCAATCTGGCGAGCCTGCCAGGATACCGCTGTTAAAAGCGTCGAAGGAAAATATCGTCCCTCGAGTGCACCCTCACAGAAGTTCATCCTGTCATGGATACTGAGAAATTAGCCGCAGTAGGGTCACAGCTAGGCTTGTCCGGCGCAGAATTACGCAAGTGGATTGAGAACGAACAGGCAAGACAAAGGGATGAACGTGCTGCCGAAAGGGAGGCTAGCAAAGAAGCAGACGAAAGAGCTCGACAAATTCTTGAGCTGAAGCTAAAGCTTCAAGAAGGAGCTAGTGGAGCTGCAGCAACTAACTCTGAGCCTATGCCTCTACCGAATCATGCCTCTTCGGTTCTCAACCCACAAAAACTACTGCCATTGTTTGATGAGCGACGCGATGACCTGCATGCATACTTGCAAAGGTTCGAGCGCGTGGCAACAGGGCAAGAATGGCCACAAGATAAATGGGCCCTTGCAGTTAGCATGTGTTTAACTGGGGAAGCACTAACAGTGATCGGTCGCATGACTGCCGCTGATTCACTGGATTATGATAAAGTGAAAAGGGCATTGCTGCAGAGATTCCGGTTTACCGCGCAAGGTTATCGCGAGAAATTCCGAAAGGCGCGACCGGAGGATGGAGAAACTGGAAGACAGCTAGCTGCTAGACTTTCAGGATACTTTGATCACTGGATTGATATGGCCAATGTCTCCAGAACGTTCGACAACCTCCGAGACCACATGATCGCTGAACAGTTTCTTCAGTGTTGCCATCCGAAGCTGACCGTATTCCTTAAAGAACGAGAATGCAAGTCCCTTCAGGAGCTCGCTGACGCTACTGACCGCTATCTTGAGGCACAGAACCTCTCCAACCTGGGAAGAGTACCGGATGATGGGAAGGAGTACAACAAGACTACCTCAGATGCTCAAAAGAGACAACCTCCGAGGTGTATGTTGTGTAACCGTATCGGCCATCAAGCTCAGGAATGTCGCCGTCCAGTAAAGGAAGGGGTCAAGTGCAACATATGCGGAAAAAGTGGCCATAAGAGCGAGAACTGCTGGAGCGCGAAGGCACAGAAGGGGCAGAGTTCAGCATGCGTTCATGAGGCCACAGCCAACCAGTGTAGTCTGCCTCCACGTTACAAGGTTGTCCGACGCCAAGACAGTAAACGTGACGTGACGTTTCGGAAACCTGTTTTCCTGGTAGATGGAATGCCTGTAGTAGAAGGACAAGTCCTGGGTCGAAAAGTAAGAATCCTCAGAGATACAGGCAGCAATACAGCAATCATACGACGAGACTTAGTTCCAGACCATTGCTTGACCGGAGCACTAAGCCGAGTTGTGCTAACAGATGGATCTGGTAAAGAGGTTCCGGAGGCGAGAATAAAGATCCATACACCATATTTTACTGGAGAAATCAAAGCATTATGTATGGATAGTCCTCTTTATGATGTTATTTTAGGCAACCTTCCTGGCGTCAGAGAACCCCTAGAGCCAGATCCCAATTGGAGACGCGCTGTGGTCGACGGAAGCGACGACACATCGGCAAACTACCGTGTAGAAGAGATGCCTCACAACGTTTCCGCCACGATCAAGCCACAAGAAGGCAAGATAACTCCATTATGTGTACCAGCCATAAAGATTGGCGAAGTAAACAAAGAGAAGCTCGCCGAGCAACAGCAGAACGACAAGACGCTGAAGTCACTGTTCGCTAAAGTGGGCAGAAACTTCAAATCGCAAAAAGGTCACTGTTATTCGTTCTTTGAAAAAGGTGGACTTTTGTACCGAAAGTATGAACTTGCTACAGGAAGGACGTTTAACCAGTTCGTCGTGCCAACGTCCTTCAGAAGGTCAATACTGGAAGTCGCGCACGAAGGTCTTATGGCCGCACATCAAGGCATACGGCGAACGACAGATCGTGTCTTTACAGATTTTTACTGGCCAGATCTGCATGGGGACGTGAAAAGATTTGTGAAATCCTGCGATGTGTGCCAGAGGACAACACCAAAAGGAAAAGTTGGTATTGCGCCATTGGGACATATGCCTACCATACGTACGCCTTTTGAGCGTGTGGCAGTCGATCTGATCGGTCCGTTGTCACCGACATCGGAACGGGGAAACCGATATGTGCTCACGCTCATAGACTTTGCCACTCGATATGCAGATGCAATAGCACTACCTGCAATCGATGCAGTGCACGTGGCAGAAGCACTAATCGAGATTTTTTCTCGTGTCGGTCTACCGAAAGAGATTGTGTCCGACCAAGGGACGAGCTTTACATCAGAGCTGATGAAAGAGGTTGGTCGCCTATTAGCTCTCAAGTTTCTTCGGACGACACCATACCATGCAATGGCGAATGGACTAGTTGAAAAATTCAACGGAACCCTAAAGACGATGTTGAAAAGGATGTGCCAGGAGAAACCTCGTTCCTGGGACAGATACCTTGCACCACTACTCTTCGCCTACAGAGAGGTACCGCAAGCGAGTCTGGGCTTCTCGCCTTTCCAGTTGATTTATGGTCGGCACGTCCGAGGACCACTGACCGTCCTCAAGGAACTATGGACCAACGAAAACATCGATGACGAAATTCGCACCACGTACACGTACCTCGTCGATCTGAGGAATCGTCTGGAAGATACGTGCAAGCTTGCCCATGAGGAACTGGACAAGGCGCGAGCAAAACAGAAATTTTACTACGACCGAAAGAGCCGTCCGCGCAAGTTAAATGTGGGCGATAAAGTCCTAGTCTTGCTCCCTACTGACACAAACAAATTGTTAATGCAGTGGAAAGGGCCATTCGAAGTCATCGAGCGAAAAAATGACGTCGACTACGTACTGAACTTAAGCGGGAAAATGAAGATATTTCACATAAACATGCTAAAGAAATATGAGGAACGCGAGCCCCTTCCCCCGCAGCAGGTCTCCGTGGTCACTGAGATTAGTGAAGATTCTTCGAATCTAACGGAGGAGTCATCCAGCGACGATGTTTCGCACGAGATTCCATCTCCCAGCCTTGTCCGTACACAGACAGCCACTGACGTGAAGGTATCGGCAGATCTCAACGACGAACAATGCTCCCAGGTCCGTGACCTTTTCCAAGAATACGAAGGAATATTTTCTGACCTGCCAGGAAAAACAGAGCTCGTTGAATGCGCACTACGCTTGAGTTCGGAAAACCCGATACATGTGCCACAGTATCCTGTTCCATTAGCTTTACGAGAAAGCGTGGAAAAGGAGGTGCAAGAAATGTTAAGATTGGGCATAATTGAGAAATCGCAATCGCCTTACCATGCACCTATCGTGGTTGTTAAGAAACCAGACAACACGATACGCTTGTGCATAGACTTTCGAGAGCTCAACAAAGTTTTGATTGCCGATAGCGAGCCCATACCACGTATTGATGTAGTACTTGCACTTGCAGGACAGAGCAAGTTTTTTTCCAAATTTGACTTTACCAAAGGATACTGGCAGGTGCCCATGTCTGCGGACAGCCGTGAAAAGACAGCATTCTCCAGTATGTCCGGGTTGTACCACTTCCTTTACATGCCATTTGGAATCAAAACAGCCCCGGCTGTTTTCGCACGACTCATGCGAGCCGTCCTTGGTGACCTACCAAATGTCTACCATTATTTCGATGACGTCGTCATTGCTACAAACACATGGAGTGAACATCTAACAACTCTGCGACATGTGTTTGAGAGAATTCAAAAGGCTTCTCTGACTATCAAGCCAAGTAAATGTGAAATAGGAGAACGAAGTATCTGTTTCCTGGGTCATCGAATCGGAGATGGCAAAGTGGAACCTCTCCTGAAGACTCTCGATAAAATCCTAGCAGCCAAGCGACCAGAAACGAAGAAGGCGCTTCAGTCATTTTTGGGGTTGTCTGGGTACTACAGAAAGTTTATACCCAACTACGCCGAAATCACAAAGCCTTTGACGGATCTTACACGGAAAGGACAAAACACAAATATCGCATGGGGACCGGATCAAGAACAAGCTTTCACCATATTGAAGAGGAAGCTTGGTGAAGCTCCCATACTACAAGCACCTAATATGAAAAAAGAATTTGTCCTACGCACCGATGCCTCAAACATTAGTCTTGGTGCTGTACTGCTGCAGCAAGGCAATGATACATTGTTACACCCTGTTGCTTACGCTAGCCGCAACCTCTTGCCAAGAGAGACACGGTACTCCACCATCGAAAGGGAGTGTTTGGCACTTGTATGGGCAGTACAGAAATTCCACCTTTATCTGTACGGCAAACCATTTATCATACAATCGGACCATCAACCTTTGCAGTACTTACACTCCGCCAAACATCTAAACAATAGAGTGTTACGCTGGAGTTTACTCTTGCAAGAGTACACATTTACCGTAGACTACATCAAGGGCTGTGATAACGTTGGAGCCGATTATTTAAGCCGTGTATAAGGGTATTGGACATAGTGTTGTGTAGTACACGGACGTTTCCTATGTTTCATGTCGTGACGTGGCAGTGTGTATACATCCAAGTGGACATTTCCCTTTCGTGAACTTTGCATGTCCACTGACTGTGACACCCTGTGACATTTGCTCCTCTTCTACCCATCAGAAAAGTTGTAAACAACTTTCTTAAAACCCGGGGTATTGTCATAATATGGGCAGAAGAGCGACACCAGGGAAGACGACAATGAAGAGCGCGCGGGATCGAGAAAGCGCGTGACAGCGTTCGAAGCAGGCAGCGTGCAAGGGCAGACGGTTCTCGGCTGGACGTCCGGTCCGGAGAACTAGGCGACGTCCTCCAGGCGCTGTATTGTCCTGGACTCCGGCTGGGTGACTGGCCCAGGGACCAGGCGAACCGCTACTGTTCCGGCTGCCGTCCTGACAGCTGGGCAACCAGTTAACGAGGCCTGTACTCCGGCTGGGTGACTGGCCCAGGGACCAGGCGAGGTTCCGCTGTTCCGGCTGCCGTCCCGTGTGGCTGTTAGTTCCAGTTTGCTGTGGGCCGCTAGTACTGCTACCGTTCCGGGTGGCTGGCATGACCCCGGTGTGCTGCTGGAACGAACGCGGCGGCTGAGAGCTGCGGCTCTGTTGCGGAGCTTCGAAGCGACCGCTACCCTCCTGCTGCTGCTGCGGCAGAAGGCCGTGACATGGCGTAGGCCAACTACCGCTGACGACGTCAACGAGCCAGGCGACGCGTTGCCCCGAGCGATCGCCGTCCAACAAGCCACAAGCTAACACGGCGAGAGACTTCTCATTTAGAGACACATTTAGTATAGGACTGCATGTGACAGCCTATTTTCACGAATACCTCATTAATGGATGCTTTCTTTCTGTAAATATATTTGTGTGTGTGTGTGTGCACTCGTGGCTCGATTGTTCCTTGCCTAGCGGTCCTGGGCCCAAACCCCTGACACTACGTCACAGTTATATATATCTCTCTGTACTCGTTCTCAATGTTCTCTCACTCTCCCCTTTTTGCGGCAATGCGTGGTGTACTCTTCAATCAATTATAGCATTTGCCCAAATTCAGTGGCCCATAGCCCTTCATGATTATGATTGTTTTCGGGAACGCTGACTTACAACCACACACTTTATGCAGAGCTAGAACAGCTTCGCTGTTAAAACGCCGGAAGACAGTCCATCGGCTTCGAGCAAGATACTCGTAAAAAGAGGTCGAATGCCGTATAACTTCACTGCGCGGGTCTCTCCGATACCGTTGCACATCCTTCGCCATCTGACCACGTTTGAACGAAAGACATTCGGCAGATTCTACGATTTTGCGAATCGCTATCATGAGAAGCAGTCAGGGGACAGTTGTACGCTTAATTTTTGGCTTGAGCCATGTGTTAAAAGGGGCGTCGACGTGTTTTGTAAGTGCAACAGTTGTGTGCACATCGTGGGCTTACCAGGCACGTCGACAACACAGGCTTTTAAGGGGTAAATGAGGGTCTGACGTAATGTCAGCACTCACGCGAGAACCCATACGCCTAAATTTTCGAAACTTTCCGGGGTCTAGCGAGGGTTGAATATAGCTTATTGATTCATAGGAATGCAAATGCATTGTTTATTCGACTGGTATAAAAGCGGATCCAACACTGGCACCACAGAGGTTAACCTGACATGATGCCTTTTCCATAGCAGTTTCTAGACCTGGCGCGGCTCTCTCGTAGAATACCTGACTATCACTTAGAATTCTTGGGTTCGATTCCTGCTGGGACCCTAACTTTTATTCTTTGCTTTTCGTTAACGCTCTCGCATTTATATTACTAATGTTTGGTCGCGCCGTTCCGGGTAGATATAAACTGGCAATCACCTGAGGCGCATACCTGTACACCGCGGCCCATGGTATACAGGTACGAGCCATACGTGTCTGGAGGAAAGGGTTTGACGACGTACGTGAGAGGATTTTCACGTTGTTCATCTCATGACTAAATAGTCATATCCGTCAAATCCTCTTACCCTGTCACGCCAATTTTGGTATACACCAATTTAGGGAGGCGACCACTAGAGCACCAAGACGCAGATGGCTAGACAGATAGATAAATAGATACGTAGATAGAAACGCTCAATGTCTCCAGGGATCGCTAAGAAATGCTTCGCGTTTAAAAAAGCTTGCCGGTGCTTTTTGTGACCGTGCTAGTCACTCAGGGCCACACCGCTCTACTTTGTTCACAGCACGTTCCCGTGCATTCTTTCGCAGATATGAAGGGAAAGCCTTGGCAGGGTGGAAGCCCTCGAAGACGCAGAAGTTATGGACGCACACATGACAATTACTGACCCAGTTCGAAAACACGAAGTGGTGTTCCCACGTCTAATTTGTCACGCGCTGGTGTATTGAGTTCCTCCATGGCTGACAACCTTACGTTGGTCCAGGGTTGCAATTCCGTGCTTGTTCGAAGAATTTTTGCTCTTCTTTCGATTTCGCGCACTTCCCTCGGCCACACTTTTGCTGTTACGCATCGCATTCACACCGGCGCCCGGTCTCCAGCCGCGCAAACGTCGATATCGCTTATCTCCCGCAGAAAGTCATGCAATTAACGAGCAAGAGGACAACATGCTTCGACGCGATGTTATTCGACCCTCAACAGCCCTTTGGCGTCGCATGCTGTTATTGTTGCAACTGACGATTCTGTAAGGTTCTGTGTGGACGACCGACGGCTCAACTAGATGACTCGTAAAGACGTCTATCCTCTACTGCGGGTAGACGACGTGATTGACACCCTGAAAGTAGTAGAATTGTTTTCATTTCTCGATTTGCGCTCCGTTTACTGGCAAGCACCCATGGCTGGTGACGCTAGACCGAAGACAGCCTTTGTCATACCCGATGCCCTGTATTAATTCAACGCCATGTCGTATGGACTATGTAATTCGCCCACAACGTATGAGGGCATGATGGATGCCAATCTGCACAAATTGAAATGGTGCATGTGCTTGAACTACCTCAATGACGTCGTCGTCCGGAAACCCCCGTCGTTTGTTGACGTCTGCTCCCATAATACGCCACTACGACTCTACGGACACTACAGGGGTACACACGGACACCAGTGATGTGGGCCTCGGTGCTGTCCTCGCGAACTGCGAACCAGGTTCCCTAAATATTGTCACGTGGTCGTGACGTCGACGAACACAGCAGTCGGCGTTTGTAGGATGAAACTGTTTATTTGGCCGAACTTGTGGCCGGAAAATGAGAACTAGAACTACAGCAATGCACGCTGTACAATGATAGCGGCGAACAGCGCGTCGTCCGTCGATCAACTGACAAGCGATCAAGCGCGTCGGCTTTTATACAGGCGCTATCGAACTTTCCAGCAATATCGCTGGTGGCGGCGTTATCTCTAGACAAAACTGGAACATTCGCGTGCGGGGCGCAATCTTAACAAACCGATCCACCACAATCGCGACGCTTCTAGAACACTACTTCGCGGACAGCGTCGAGCGTTGATAACCGTCCCTGCCGGTCAAACCCGAATACATCAAAACAAGACAAGAAGTGGGCGTGGCATTGCCCCCCTCTGAAAAAGCATCGACCCGATGCTTATGAAAGAACATAGAAGAGAAAAAAAAACAAAACAAGTGCATACACAAATAAATTATAATAACGAAGGAAAAAATAGAGTCCCCAGGCTCGCTAACGCGCAAAAAACGGCTTAAGGCGCACGACATGGACGACTTCAGGTCGCGCACGGCGCCGCTGAGAGTTCGTAATGCCGTCAGGGGCAACCTCATAGTCCAGTGCGCCGAGGCGTCGAAGTACCTTGTACGGTCCGAAGTATCGTCGAAGAAGCTTGTAAGGAAGAAGATGGAAAGGAAGACGCAAGGGTACAGTTCTTAGGGGGCGAAAAAGAAGAAAAACGAGAATAAACAGTAATGGCGACCGTATTGGATTCGTGATTCCTCGGTGTCGTTACAATTTTGGCGCAGTCTACTGCAGGATCCTGGGCGCGCCTGAACAGCTCCGATTTTCCGACGACCATGCGCGTCGACGTCGCTGCAAAATGTGTCAAGACGGTGAGCGTTGCATGCTGCGTCTATGGTGGAAAGTCGATCTGTTCGCGTGAGCACTGACTGTTCGGCGACATATCGCCAATTCTCGAAAGAAGATATGAATCGCGAGGAACTTAAAGCGGCCATCGCGCATACTGGTCGGCTTCATAGCGAAGATAGACTACACGAAGCCGGACTGACAAAAGAGGAGATTGCTGAAAGAGACAGCCCGTTAAGAGGCAAAGATATTTTCCAAGATGTAATCAAGTTGCAGGAACAAAATAGCAAGCGGCAACAACAACTGTTGGAGCTTTTAATGCAGACAGGAGTTGGCCGATCTCTGAAACCACCTTTGGAAGTAACTAAGCCAGAGATCTACGATGGATCATCATCAATGAGTGCTCAGGCCTGGCTTGACTACTACGAATACGCATGCGATCAAAATTTTTGGAATCACGATCGCGACAAAATAATGCACATGCGATTCTACCTGGGAGGCGTTGCGAAGACCTGGCATGACATCCGAGCAACAGAGAAGGCAGGACATCATTGGGCGGACTGGAGGCAGAGCTTTCTAGCGACATTCTGTGAAAGCAAGTTTCGAAGTTGGGACCGTGCAATAGCCTTGAGGTACCTCTCTGGTCCTGTTACGAACTACTTTTTTGAGAAGTGGAGGCTATTGCATGCGGCGGACTCTGCACTCTCCGACTCGTCACTTGTGTGCCTCATCACGTTGGGACTTCCTGAATGCATGCAGCGCCATGTTCAGCTTGGAACACCACGAATGCCTGAGGAGCTACTGCAGCTTATGAAGCTGTTGTTCGTTCAACAGCGACAGTCTTCGGCAAGCGAAGTGACCACCGCTGAAATGTTTCCAGCACCTGGATGGTCAGACCCATTCAGCGAACCCGAGCCGTCTACGGAAAACACAAGGCAGACGAAGAAAAGGAAATTTACCAAAGGATGTTCTGACGACCCTTCGTCCCAAGCATACGAAAAGATTTTTCTCACGGACCGCGCCAAGCTAATATACGTGCCTGCGCAAGTAAATGGGAAGGATGTGAAAGCTCTAGTTGACAGTGGAGCGTCAATCACTGTCGTTAACAAGGACGCGATTCCCCAGCTAACTATAAGAAAAGATTGTCCCGTCATCGTGTACGGCTATGATGGCAGGAAACAACTGTATGATGAATGGACAGAGATCTTGATTACGTGTCAGGGCAAGAGTACGACTGTGAAAGCACTGGCCCTTCACGGAGTGAAGTATCAACTTCTTTTGTCCCGCCCGGTAATGCAAGAATTGCGTTTGAATCTTTATTGGGATGGACAAGTTACCACACATGATGATCGCCTGCTGACTACCTTTACAGCCGTTGCCGAAAACCCTCGCAAGCCCACCGCCGCAGAAGACGTCACTCGCATGTATCCTGAGTTACTTTGTGTAGGCGGATACCCGAAGGCGACCACTAAGTTTGAAGTACCATTTGAGCTCCGAGATACGACCATAGTGAAGCGGAAGGCTTACAACATGTCCAGAGAAAAGAAGTTGTGGCTGAAGGCAGAGCTACAGAAAATGCTTGATGCCGGTGTCATACGCCCTTCTACGTCTCCTTTTGCTTCACCGATAACTATTGCACCAAAAGAGGACGGAACATTTCGTCTCTGCACCGATTCCAGGCAGATAAACAAGCAGACTGACCTTTTTCCCTTTCCAATGCCGCATATTGACGAAATAATCAATGAAACCGGAGGCTGCAAAGTGTTTTCGCGTCTCGACCTTTGCAAAGGCTTCTGGCAAGTACCTCTGCAAGAAGAAACGAAGAAGTTCTCGGCATTCATTACGCCATTTGACGTGTATGAGTACAACCGGCTGACATTAGGCTGGAAAAATTCTCCAGCTTGGTTTCAGAAGATGATGAACAGTGTTTTGAAGCCACACTTGGGAGTCTTCTGCAACGTTTATATTGACGACATTATAGTGTACTCAAGATCAAAAGAGGAGCACTCTGGACATCTCGGGAAAGTGTTACAAGCACTTAGTGACGCGGATCTCAAGATCAATGAGAGGAAAAGCGAGTTCTTTAAGTCGAAAGTGGTTTTCCTTGGAAGAGTGTTCGACGGAACCACCAAGAGCACCAAACAGGAGTCCGTTCAAAGGATCGCAAAGCTCACGAAGCCACATGACATTCACTCACTTCGAGTTTTTTCTTGGACTAGCAGGCCACTTCAGGAGTTTTATTAAAGATTTCTCCAAGATGACGAAGTGCTTGACGGAGCTCACGAAGAAACAAGTGCCTTTTGTTTGGACCGAAGATTGCGAAAGGGTTTATCAAGAACTTGTACGTCGTATATCATCGGACCCTATCCTTACGCTACCGGACTGTAGTTTACCTTTCGAGATGAATACGGAAGCTTCCAATTATGGTACAGGGGCAGTCCTGTACCAAAGAGACCTCAGTTCACCTCCAACTCAACAGCTTAGGGTTATAGGATACTACTCCTACACCTTCAACCCTACCCAGCAGAATTATTCCACAACTGAGAAGGAGGCTCTTGCTGTTTTAATGGCTGTGCGCTACTTCCGATCATACATCGACGGAAGAAAGTTTTCCTTATATACGGATCACCAAGCATTAACGCACCTGTTGAATATGTCGGAGCCCAGGGGAAAATTGGCCCGATGGGTCAATGAACTTCAACAGTACGATTTTGACGTCTTCCACCGTGAAGGTAGCCATCTTACTGACGCCGACGCCCTGTCTCGGTTGGCGGTCGAGATCCCGCATGGAACAGTTAACTTGACGAGACTATGGGAAGGGTATGAAAGTCTACACTTCAAGGATGGCAAGTTCGTCGTACCAGACACACTGATTCCGAATGTGCTTCACTTATATCACGACAGCCCCGAATCAGGTGGTCATGATGGCTTCTGGCGAACGTACAACAAGCTTCTCAGACGGTTCACATGGACAAACATGAAAAAAGACGTCGAAGCCTATGTCAAGTCGTGCCACTTGTGTCAAGTGAATAAAGCGAAATACAGGCCTCGACCAGACGAGCTCGTCTTGCCAAACCATTCGGACAAACCCTTTGAAGTCGTCCACGTGGACTTTGCGGAACTGAAAAAGAAGAGTTCCGGTGTTCGCAAGACACAGTCTTTCTTGATTGCCATAGATCAGTGCACCAGAATGGTAGCGGCACCTCCTGGACGAGAAGACACGA